>NW_007727054.1:715892-718000 GCF_000696425.1 Galeopterus variegatus
CCCCCCCCCCCCCCCCCCAGCATCCAAAATCTTTTTAATAACAGGACAGGATCCAGGATTAGTTTTTGTAGCCGCGGCTGGCCCGTCGGCCTCTAGTGTGCTCGAACTTCCAGCCCTTGGAACATAGTAGGGTTTGGTGTGGCTGTGCAGGTTTCCCCGGGCCTTGCCGAAATGTCCATGCACCTCTTGGTCCTTGCAAGGACTAGAGAACAGGACGGGGTCACAGCCCTTGGGGGAGTCCAGGGCCCGCTGGTCGAAGGTGAAGGTCTTGCCCCCGGCCTTGAGGATGCGGCCGCGGGCCTGGCTGTCACACGCAGTGCACACGCCTTCAGGGTGGCATCTCCTGAGCCCGCACATCGTCTATTACGGTCCCCACAACCACAGCTTTTTTTGTTGTTCCAGCCAGGAAGCTTCATCTTCCGGATCATCTGGGAAAGGGACAGAAGCAGCCGGTTGGTGGGACTCATAAATAACCTCTCCAGCACAACTTGGTTGAAGGTGGAGTTGATTCGTCTGGCCAAAACCTGTGCAAACTTGACCGGCAGCCTTAGGTAGAGGTCCTGGCTCTTGGGCGCCTGGCGCGAGCCTTGTCCTTGAGGCGGGTGTCGACTCCGGTCTCCCGTGATGACACCTCCTGCTCGCCCACGTCCGGAAAGCGAGAGCCCAGTGTTCCTGTTTTAACTTAGATCTCTTCCCTTCACTGAGCAGCTTCATCCTATCAATTATCTACACATTAGTGAGGGTCATCCCATCCCACATTTTCTACTCTTTAAATGCTTATCATTTTTAAAGTGTTATCCTAGTTTTATATTTTAGGTTTATAGAAGTTCAACCTAGTCTTGTAAAGAGATCTAATATAGTTTCAGAGTATAGATGCCCAGTTTGTCTCTGAATATCATTCTCATCTATCTGTCTGTCAGTCTACTTATCTATAAATCATTTGCCTTAGGTGGTACATTGGCCGGCAGATGACAAATAAATAGTTGTTGATTATAGAGAGAGCAGCCATTGCCTCCACTTGTCCCTGCAGTCTGGTGGATGAGTGATAACTCTTTCAGTCTTCCAGCAGAGGGCAGTAGAATACGCTCTGTAGCTTACCAAGGTTTGGGGAGCTAGTGTTGATATTTCAAAATACGTTTGAAGACAGAGTAATGTGAGAGTTTCTGGCGGAAAAAAAAAAGTTTAGAGTAAACGGGGGAATTTACATCAATTCCTGTTATAAACCAGAACAAAAAATTATTTTTGATTGTAACTTTTTACTTCTTTAGGGAATTGGCAATTGGTGTGCAACTCAGAAGTGCTCATTGCAACATAACTCTATACTTTGAATTGTCTTTGTTAATTATCTTCTATATTTAAATAATATCCAGACTATATTTCCTTGTGGGATGGGTTATAGGAAATATAAATCTGCTCCTATAGTTACAAGTTTAATAAGGCAAATCTGTGCCTTGTAGATACTAAAATTTGTAGTCGTCAGATAAATCTGTGTCCTGCAATTATAAGTTTGTTTGTTATTTAATGAACATTTAAAGAATAACCTTAAAGAAGCATTTTTAGGACAGCGATCTTTTCCCAGAGCTCCACCTCATAGATAATTTTTTCCAAAACTCGTTTGTTCATGCCATACCTGTAAACGTGTTAGGATCTGCAGAAAGTGTTCTCAGTCCTCGCCCTTTGATCTAACCACCTGTTTAATCATATTTCATACCCAGTCATTCACATATACACATATATATCATCCACAAACACCTACACCACACCACCTTTTTTTCTCCTTTCACTGTGGCTGTCACTGTCTGCACCAATTTTCAGTTTGAAAGACAGAAAGTAAAGGAAGAAAGAAAATCCAAACGTTTCCCAGATAACAACTCCCTGAGGTATCCCACTGTTGGAGACTGATACACAATGCCATCTATTTGTAACTCAGCTACTTCTTAGCTATGATGAAGATGAAACTAGAATTTGGGGAAACAGTAGATAGGAAAGAAGAATGGGTCACAATAGAAGAGAGAGGAAAGGTTTGCTAAGCAAGCCACATTACATAGCCATTTTTTTTTTTTTGTCTTTTGTCTTTTTCCGTGTCCGGCAACGGATCGCAACCCTCA
>NW_007727054.1:718718-719818 GCF_000696425.1 Galeopterus variegatus
TTTTTTTTTTTTTTTGTCTTTTGTCTTTTTCCGTGTCCGGCAACGGATCGCAACCCTCAGTGTTGCCCCCGTACTGGACCGGGGACCGGCAACGGGATTGCAACCCTCGGTGTTGCTCCCGCGCCTCGCTCAGCCAGTGAGCGGGAACCGGTCTGTATGTGGGATCCGAACCCTCGGGCGGGAGCGCCACCGCGCTTCCCAAGCGGCGCACTTATCCAGTGTGCCACCGGGCCGGCCCTACATAGCCATTTTTAATAGCTGTCCTGGATAAAATGTAAAGTCTATATCATCTTAAATATTGTTATTTTTTATGAGACTAAGAGGCTAGATTGTATTATATGTATGGTTTATTCCAACTCCATATTCTCTAAATAATTCCTCCTACCTGAGTGTTTGTCTGAGTGGTTTTATGTAACAATCTTCATCATTACATCAACAACTTTTTCTGCTGTTCTAGGTACTGTAGAAATAAGAGAGATGAGGTCTCTGCTCTTGTGGACTTCACAGTACAGTAGGGCTCTTAAGTGAATAGAGAAACGTAATAAAGAATTGCAATGTTGCCCCTCAATTTATTCTTTGTTCATCTATTTGACTAATATTTATTGATAACCTACTTTGTGTTAAGTACCCTAATTCCATGGAGACAGGAAATAAATCACTAAACAAATTAGATAATTTCAGATAGTAGTAGGTGTTATGAAAAAAGTAAACAGAGCAATATGATACAGAGTGAGTGGATGAAGAAGAGTGTGCTCTGATTGCATCTAACCTTGGTTTTGGTGGTAGTTTTGGTAGTTGTGAGGGATATCAGAGAATTCTTACCAAAATACATGATATGCAAACTCAGAACCAAAGGATTCATAGGTGTGAGAGGTAAAGGGAAAGGTGGTGGGTGAAGAGCATTCCAGGCAGAGAGAATAGTATGTGCAAGATATAGACTGTATGATTTGCCTTTTCAGATCATTGAATCTGCCTAGGAACTCTGAATGAGAGTGATGGGTGGTGTGGCTGGAGAGACTGGCCTGACAAAAAAAAAAAAAAAAATGAAAGGTCCCTAAGCCTTGATAAATTATTTGAACTTCATCCCAAGAGCAGGGGAA
>NW_007727054.1:721655-725693 GCF_000696425.1 Galeopterus variegatus
CTACCTGAGTCTTGTCTTCTTAGAAAAGAGCAATGGTTAAGAAATCCTCCCACTCTGTGTGCAGAAAAATGACTTACTGCAAAGAACCACCCCTCCCCATATGACTTAGGAGAGTAATTTGCCTAAGGTTATGCCTAATTCAAAAGCACATATTCACACAACCAAGGGATCTCATAGGAAAGTGGTCAAGCTAAGATCACAATCCAGGCAACTTGACCTGGGTCACTGTTTTTAATCAGTCCTGTACATGGCCCCTAATGCTGCTCTCCCCTTCTGGCTCCATGGTTGCAGGGATCCTGTCTATCTTGTTCAGCCCCACATATCCAGCATAGTGATAAGCTCAGAGGAGCAAATCAATATACATTTGTTGAATGAGAGAAAAGAGGTGTTGGTCTTTTCACTCATGGCTAAAAGATTCATTTGCTCAATCCAACATATATATTATCATCACAAATTACAGAACTTACAGATATATATGTTATATTCATTATGAAGCACTGCCCCCCACTTTGATCACTGGTTACTATATGTGGCATCTCCAGCACTCATATCATTGGCTCACTCAGAGCAAAGGTGACAAGGCCTCTCAGTTTTTCAAAAAGGATGGCAACCTATTTCCATTACAGAAGCTTTTAACTAGCAAATGTCTGCCCCCCACTTTGATCACTGGTTACTATATGTGGCATCTCCAGCACTCATATCATTGGCTCACTCAGTTTTTCAAAAAGGATGGCAACCTATTTCCATTACAGAAGCTTTTAACTAGCAAATGTGTCAGTCACATGTGGCTGGGTAATGTACTACCTTAAAACTTAGAGGATGTAAACAGTAACCATGTATTATTTCTTGTGAGTCTAAGGGTCAGGTGGGCTGTTTGGCTGATTTGGGTCAAGCTCCACTGTGTGCTGTGCTTGGTTAGTCTTGCTCATGCATCTGTGTTTACCTGGTTGGTTGTCTGGGAACTCATCTCTTTTTCACAAAGTCCCTTCTCTTCCAGCAGGCTAGTCTGGATCTGTTCTCTAGATAGAGATAGAAATCCAAGACAGAGAGAGAGTGAGGGAGTGAACAAGTGATTTTTCAAGCCTCTGCTTGTGTCAAATCTGTTACTGTTTCATTGGCTAATGGATGTTACATGGGTAAGCCCAGAGTTGGTGTGGAAGGCACCAGCAAATGGTGTGGGTGAGAAAATTAGGGCCATCAGTGCAGCGAAAAAAGCATCATGGAATCCTATTTACCTAGGACAATTTTGAAATCACTGTAATCCAATATCTATCAGAGGTCCAGCTGAGAAGAACAGCCTTCTTAAAAGTCCTGAGTTGTGGATATCAGTTAGTTACTCTAAATATGACCCTGGATTAAGCCAGGCCAATAAAGGGCTAAATAACTGAACTATTGTTCTGACAAAAAAGGGTTTTTTTTTTTTTCCAATGTGCTGTGTTTTGACCTAATGCCATTTTTGTAAGAAACAGCCTTTCTCTTTGTTGGATCTACTGCAGTGGTTCCTAACAGGCAAGGCAGAATTTTGGCCCCCAGGGAACATTTGGCAATGTCTGGAGATGTTTGTGGTTGTCACAGCTGAAGGACGGGTGCTATTGTCATCTAGTGGATAGGGCCAGGGATGCTGCTAAATATACTGCAACTAACAGGACAGCATCCCACAGCAAAGAATTATCCAGTCAAAATGTCAATGGTGATAAGATTGAGAAACTTAGCTGAAATAATGTTGATAGTCTTTCAAAGGTTTCTTTAAAAAGCTATTTTCCCTAATTATGTGTCACAAATAGTTGCATTTCTGCTGTGCAATTGTTTTGGTTTAACCTTAGACCAAAAAACACTGCCAATTGAATAAATGATCAACTTTTACATTTTGCAATGGCTGTTAGAAAGCTCAGTGTCATATCTGTTACCCGCCTGTAGCAAATACCCATATCTCTGTTTTTTTAGTCTTGTTTCTGGTTCCATTTATAGCCCTACCATTAATTTGCCTTTATCTCCTTCAGCTACTTCTAATTTATAGTATTTTATTATTTTTATAAGTTCCTAGAAGCTATCTTAAATCTCATTTTTGAAGAATCTAGGACATATTTGAATGAATGCATAAAATAAAATAAAAGTATTTCTAGTTCTGTGATCAAGGGCCTACTCAAAAATAAGTACATAATGAGAATTGCTATTTTTAGCCACTAGAAATGAGCACGAGCTCTCAGATCTAGTATTTAAAATTAATTTGAATCCTAAAGAAACAAGTCAATGAAAACAAAGGATTGAGTAAAATGCAAAGTTCTAGTGCTGAAGTTATTCGGGACATCTATTATGTGTCTAGCATAGTAACTGCCATAAACTCAATTCTTAATAAATATTCGTTGAGTGACTAAATTAATAGATTTAACCTGTGTCCATTCTGATAAGGACAGGATGATTTTTCTTTTTAATTTCTAGGTTCAAGAAAGTCTTTTTTTTAACTAAATATGATTTATTGCTGATTGTTAGGATTTTAGCTTAACCAATTTGTAAAGAAATTTGGAATATCCAAAGTTACTATTATGTGTTCTAAAAGATACATATGACCGTAACAATTAAATACATACTTTCATACTGGGTAAATTTAGCCGACAATAAAGGGAAAGCTTATATGTAGTACGCTCTCAGCATAGTACTGCTTTTTCCTCAGGTTCTAAGAAAGTCACAGGCAATTTTCTCCAAAACCCTTTCAGTAAAACCATTGTGACAGTCTTCTGTTTCAAAGTAACAATAGCTTTATAATCTCTAGGACAAAATACAACTTCCGGTGGGTTCTGTAATTCAAGAAAACAAAAATCTATCTACTATAAAATAAAAGTTAACTAATAAGGGAAAACAACTATGAAGCCAGAAAGGAAATGCAGCCTTTCCATAACCCCTGTAGTAACCCCCCCCCCAAAAAAAATCTTGGTTGTGCTAGTAAATAGGCTTCAGATAGATAATAGAAACAATAGCATATTTTATGAAGCCAGAAAGGAAATGCAGCCTTTCCATAACCCCTGTAGTAACCCCCCCCCAAAAAAATCTTGGTTGTGCTAGTAAATAGGCTTCAGATAGATAATAGAAACAATAGCATATTTATAGCCATTTCAGTGCTGTTTGAAGGTATAATGATTTGTACAAAGAATGCTTTCCTGAAAATTAGGCAATAAGCTGTCAGTTTTATTTTCTATTACTATTTTATTTAAATCTTGATTTTAACAGTTGGCCTGCAAGACATACATTGGAGACTGAGCTCGATACTGACTTTCATTGTTATTGCATAAAATATTTTGCACTTCTCACTTCTCACTCTGACACTGTGAATCTGAGAACACTTTCAGGACTTTCAATAGTTTATGGTAATCTCTATTTCTTCTAGATAATTTTACATGTTTTTGCTATAGACTTTGGAATAGTCCTTGAATTGCATATTATTTATTTGCCCATCATTTATGGCAAATGAACGAACGTGTGGCAACCCTGTGCCAGGTTAGCACTGGGCTAATTGCTGAGGATGTAATGATAGGTAAGAGGCATGGATTTTCTCTCCAAAACGTAATAATATAAATATTATTATTTAATAATATAATAATATAAATATTAACATAATGATATAATTATAAAATATTATAATACTATAACATAAATAATATTATTAATGATCCAAATATTTGCAATAATATTAACATCTAACTTCCTTTGAACCCTCACAATGTCTCAAGCACAATTATTGTTTTGTGTAGAATATTCCATTTCATACTTATAATAACCCAATGATGTAAATATTATAATTATCCTCATTTTACAGTCATGGACACTTAAAATCATCTGTCTTATAGAAGAGATAATTAAGCAAATTAGTATAAAAAGTGTCTTTGGGCCGAGCCCGTGGTGCACTCGGAAGAGTGTGGCGCTGGGAGTGCAGAAGCGCTCCCGCCGCGGGTTCGGATCCTAATATGGGGATGACCGGTCACCGCTCACTGGCTGAGTGCAGTGCAGCCGGTCTCAAAAAAAAAAAAAAAAAAAAAAAAAAAA
>NW_007727054.1:725762-732175 GCF_000696425.1 Galeopterus variegatus
AAAAATGAAAGGTCCCTAAGCCTTGATAAATTATTTGAACTTCATCCCAAGAGCAGGGGAAACCACTATTCATTAAGATGGAATTGCTTAAAATTTTAAGAAATATTTTCCAAATGTTCTTTTCTGTAAGATACCATTTTCTATTTTGTGAGCTCTTTCTTTTGGGATGGCAGAAAGTTTTTCTGGTAAGGACCCTGTATTAAGCATGCATTTTCCAAAAAAACACACCATACTTTTAATTTTATTCATTTATTTATCAATATTTTGGTGAGCACTTCATGCCAGGCACATTTTGGTTGAAAGGAATATATCTGTAAACAAAACAGATTAAATTTTCCCACACATGGAGGTTCATTTGAATGCATAAATTAACAGGGAAAGTTTTAGAAAATGATTTTGTCAAGAACTGTCAAGAAGGGTCTGAGATTCTACCTTACATGCAAACTAACAAGTTAACCTGCCAGTTTCACATAAGCCGGCAGAAGACACGAGATTCCTAGGTCAGAGACAAACAACTTTATTACTCTTGGTTTATTGCACTTGGTAGCCAGAGTGTAAACATTTGTGCCAGCTTCCAGTTCCCACAGGACTATGTGAAGAGGGCCAGTTGATACCCATACGTTCAGTGTGCTCTGTTATAAGAGAGGAAACCTGAGCTTATGGAACATAAATCTTTTATAAGGGCAATAAACAAAAATGTGACTATCCTCTGCTCTGGAGAGAGATATTCTTTGTCCTCCCTTTCTTGGTAAATAATTTTTTGGTAAATCTATATGACTTTTACCTCAAGGATTTAAATGGGAGTAGCTTTCCCATTTTTTCTCTAAAAGAAGGGAGGGTCAGCATTTTCATACTTATGTCACAAATGTTTATATTTCTTAGTTTTGTAGCAATATTCATAGTTTTAAAAATGAACACAGCATGGGCTGGAATTCCTTAGGCTATTGTCAGCATCTTCCAGCTTATTTTGTTCATCAATTTTGGTAGCAATTTCATTCATGTTACAATGCTAGGCTCTACCTGAGTCTTGTCTTCTTAGAAAAGAGCAATGGTTAAGAAATCCTCCCACTCTGTGTGCAGAAAAATGACTTACTGCAAAGAACCACCCCTCCCCATATGACTTAGGAGAGTAATTTGCCTAAGGTTATGCCTAATTCAAAAGCACATATTCACACAACCAAGGGATCTCATAGGAAAGTGGTCAAGCTAAGATCACAATCCAGGCAACTTGACCTGGGTCACTGTTTTTAATCAGTCCTGTACATGGCCCCTAATGCTGCTCTCCCCTTCTGGCTCCATGGTTGCAGGGATCCTGTCTATCTTGTTCAGCCCCACATATCCAGCATAGTGATAAGCTCAGAGGAGCAAATCAATATACATTTGTTGAATGAGAGAAAAGAGGTGTTGGTCTTTTCACTCATGGCTAAAAGATTCATTTGCTCAATCCAACATATATATTATCATCACAAATTACAGAACTTACAGATATATATGTTATATTCATTATGAAGCACTGCCCCCCACTTTGATCACTGGTTACTATATGTGGCATCTCCAGCACTCATATCATTGGCTCACTCAGTTTTTCAAAAAGGATGGCAACCTATTTCCATTACAGAAGCTTTTAACTAGCAAATGTGTCAGTCACATGTGGCTGGGTAATGTACTACCTTAAAACTTAGAGGATGTAAACAGTAACCATGTATTATTTCTTGTGAGTCTAAGGGTCAGGTGGGCTGTTTGGCTGATTTGGGTCAAGCTCCACTGTGTGCTGTGCTTGGTTAGTCTTGCTCATGCATCTGTGTTTACCTGGTTGGTTGTCTGGGAACTCATCTCTTTTTCACAAAGTCCCTTCTCTTCCAGCAGGCTAGTCTGGATCTGTTCTCTAGATAGAGATAGAAATCCAAGACAGAGAGAGAGTGAGGGAGTGAACAAGTGCTTTTTCAAGCCTCTGCTTGTGTCAAATCTGTTACTGTTTCATTGGCTAATGGATGTTACATGGGTAAGCCCAGAGTTGGTGTGGAAGGCACCAGCAAATGGTGTGGGTGAGAAAATTAGGGCCATCAGTGCAGCGAAAAAAGCATCATGGAATCCTATTTACCTAGGACAATTTTGAAATCACTGTAATCCAATATCTATCAGAGGTCCAGCTGAGAAGAACAGCCTTCTTAAAAGTCCTGAGTTGTGGATATCAGTTAGTTACTCTAAATATGACCCTGGATTAAGCCAGGCCAATAAAGGGCTAAATAACTGAACTATTGTTCTGACAAAAAAGGGTTTTTTTTTTTTTCCAATGTGCTGTGTTTTGACCTAATGCCATTTTTGTAAGAAACAGCCTTTCTCTTTGTTGGATCTACTGCAGTGGTTCCTAACAGGCAAGGCAGAATTTTGGCCCCCAGGGAACATTTGGCAATGTCTGGAGATGTTTGTGGTTGTCACAGCTGAAGGACGGGTGCTATTGTCATCTAGTGGATAGGGCCAGGGATGCTGCTAAATATACTGCAACTAACAGGACAGCATCCCACAGCAAAGAATTATCCAGTCAAAATGTCAATGGTGATAAGATTGAGAAACTTAGCTGAAATAATGTTGATAGTCTTTCAAAGGTTTCTTTAAAAAGCTATTTTCCCTAATTATGTGTCACAAATAGTTGCATTTCTGCTGTGCAATTGTTTTGGTTTAACCTTAGACCAAAAAACACTGCCAATTGAATAAATGATCAACTTTTACATTTTGCAATGGCTGTTAGAAAGCTCAGTGTCATATCTGTTACCCGCCTGTAGCAAATACCCATATCTCTGTTTTTTTAGTCTTGTTTCTGGTTCCATTTATAGCCCTACCATTAATTTGCCTTTATCTCCTTCAGCTACTTCTAATTTATAGTATTTTATTATTTTTATAAGTTCCTAGAAGCTATCTTAAATCTCATTTTTGAAGAATCTAGGACATATTTGAATGAATGCATAAAATAAAATAAAAGTATTTCTAGTTCTGTGATCAAGGGCCTACTCAAAAATAAGTACATAATGAGAATTGCTATTTTTAGCCACTAGAAATGAGCACGAGCTCTCAGATCTAGTATTTAAAATTAATTTGAATCCTAAAGAAACAAGTCAATGAAAACAAAGGATTGAGTAAAATGCAAAGTTCTAGTGCTGAAGTTATTCGGGACATCTATTATGTGTCTAGCATAGTAACTGCCATAAACTCAATTCTTAATAAATATTCGTTGAGTGACTAAATTAATAGATTTAACCTGTGTCCATTCTGATAAGGACAGGATGATTTTTCTTTTTAATTTCTAGGTTCAAGAAAGTCTTTTTTTTAACTAAATATGATTTATTGCTGATTGTTAGGATTTTAGCTTAACCAATTTGTAAAGAAATTTGGAATATCCAAAGTTACTATTATGTGTTCTAAAAGATACATATGACCGTAACAATTAAATACATACTTTCATACTGGGTAAATTTAGCCGACAATAAAGGGAAAGCTTATATGTAGTACGCTCTCAGCATAGTACTGCTTTTTCCTCAGGTTCTAAGAAAGTCACAGGCAATTTTCTCCAAAACCCTTTCAGTAAAACCATTGTGACAGTCTTCTGTTTCAAAGTAACAATAGCTTTATAATCTCTAGGACAAAATACAACTTCCGGTGGGTTCTGTAATTCAAGAAAACAAAAATCTATCTACTATAAAATAAAAGTTAACTAATAAGGGAAAACAATTATGAAGCCAGAAAGGAAATGCAGCCTTTCCATAACCCCTGTAGTAACCCCCCCCCAAAAAAATCTTGGTTGTGCTAGTAAATAGGCTTCAGATAGATAATAGAAACAATAGCATATTTATAGCCATTTCAGTGCTGTTTGAAGGTATAATGATTTGTACAAAGAATGCTTTCCTGAAAATTAGGCAATAAGCTGTCAGTTTTATTTTCTATTACTATTTTATTTAAATCTTGATTTTAACAGTTGGCCTGCAAGACATACATTGGAGACTGAGCTCGATACTGACTTTCATTGTTATTGCATAAAATATTTTGCACTTCTCACTTCTCACTCTGACACTGTGAATCTGAGAACACTTTCAGGACTTTCAATAGTTTATGGTAATCTCTATTTCTTCTAGATAATTTTACATGTTTTTGCTATAGACTTTGGAATAGTCCTTGAATTGCATATTATTTATTTGCCCATCATTTATGGCAAATGAACGAACGTGTGGCAACCCTGTGCCAGGTTAGCACTGGGCTAATTGCTGAGGATGTAATGATAGGTAAGAGGCATGGATTTTCTCTCCAAAACGTAATAATATAAATATTATTATTTAATAATATAATAATATAAATATTAACATAATGATATAATTATAAAATATTATAATACTATAACATAAATAATATTATTAATGATCCAAATATTTGCAATAATATTAACATCTAACTTCCTTTGAACCCTCACAATGTCTCAAGCACAATTATTGTTTTGTGTAGAATATTCCATTTCATACTTATAATAACCCAATGATGTAAATATTATAATTATCCTCATTTTACAGTCATGGACACTTAAAATCATCTGTCTTATAGAAGAGATAATTAAGCAAATTAGTATAAAAAGTGTCTTTGGGCCGAGCCCGTGGTGCACTCGGAAGAGTGTGGCGCTGGGAGTGCAGAAGCGCTCCCGCCGCGGGTTCGGATCCTAATATGGGGATGACCGGTCACCGCTCACTGGCTGAGTGCAGTGCAGCCGGTCTCAAAAAAAAAAAAAAAAAAAAGACAAAACAAAAAGTGTCTTTGATAAATGACATGGCAGGAATATATGGTGGTATAGGAGCACAAAGGAGAGAATAGCCACCTGGTTTAGGAAATCACAGATGTCCATGGTAGGCAGAATTCTTAAGATGAACTTCTGAGATTTCCCACCCTAATCCCTGGGACTGTGAATATAATATGATATCACACTCATGATTATTTTACCTTAGATGGTAAAAGGCAATTTGCAGATGTAATTAATGCTACTAAAGAGTTGACTTTAAGTTAATCAAAAGGGAGATCATCTGGGTGAGCACAGTCTAATCATTTGAGCCCCTTAAAAGCAGAGATTTTTCTCCAGCATGTAGCAGAATGGAAAGTCAGAGAGATACATGTTGGATAGATGCACTATTGCTAGCTTTGAACATGGAAGGGACAATGTGAGAAAGACCTGGTCTTTCTGGGAGCTGCTAATGACCCTTGCTGACAGCCAGCAAGGAAATGGGGACTTTACTTTTACACCTGCAAGAAAATGAATTTTTCCAACCATCTGAATGATCTTGAAAGTGGATTTTTTCCCTGGAGCTTCAAGAAAAGAGCCCAGCCTGGCTGACACCTTGAGTTAGCCTTATGAGGATCTAAGCAGAGAAACAAGTTGAGCTTGGCTAGACTCGTGACCTATAGAAATGTGTACCAATAAATGGATGTTGATTTACACCACTAAGTTTGTGGTATTATGTTATGCAGCAATAGAAAACTAATGCAGTTGCACTGAATTAGTGGCTTTTAATCTGATTGAATGATAAGTAGCTGAATGGTGAAGGAGATTAGATGGAACATAATGTTCCAAGTTAAGAGAACTATATAAGCAAAGTCTTACATTATGGAGAATTTCAGGAATTTAAAATTTGGAGAATGTCAAAAAAGTTTAATATGGCTGGACCATAGAGTATGTATGTGTGGCAGGGAGGGGATGATATAGGCAAAGCAGGGATACAGGATAAAACTGGAGAAGGCTGGAGAAGAGAATGAAGGCCAGGTCAGGATAATGCAAATCATGTAGAAGATTTTGACTTCATCATAAAGTCAATATCAAGCCATGAAGAATATTGTTTTGTATATGCAAATCAGATTTCTCTTTTAGAATGATTCTCTACAATGTGGGGAATAAAATAAAGAGCAGGACTGGAGGTGGGAAAACCAGTTAGGAGGCTCTTGCAATAATGCAGTCATGAGTTGCTGGTGCCCTGAACTAGGGGATTGGTACCTCGTACAGTCAATCTCTATGTCCTGACAGATTAATTGATTTTAATACCATAATATTAATTTTTAGGACCTAGTGGTTAACTTTAGAGGAGACAGGAAAAATTTTAAGATGACTCACAGGTTTCTGTCTTAGGCAACTGTGTGGAGGCATCTTTAGAAGAGATAGAAAATGTAGGAGTAGGCACAGGCAACTATAGGAAAAATAAACAAATGGGATTATATCAAACTAGAAAGCTTCTGCACTACAAAAGAAATAATCAACAGAGTAAAAAGACAACCAACAAAGTGGGAGAAAATATTTTCAAACTATACATCTGAAAAAGGATTAACATCCAGAATATATAAGGAACTCAAACAACTTTACAGCAAAAAACCAAATAGCCCAATTAAGAAAT
>NW_007727054.1:732775-733620 GCF_000696425.1 Galeopterus variegatus
TGGTATATCTACACAATGGAATTCTACTCTGCTATAAAAAATAATGAAATACTACCATTCACAATAACATGGATGGACTTAGAGAAAATTATATTAAGTGACACAAGTCGGGCACAGAAAGAGAAATACCACATGTTCTCACTTATTTGTGGGAGCTAAAAATAAATAAATAAATAACTAAATAAATAAACACACAAACAAATCAAGGGTGGGTGGCAGGGGGAAGAAGACAGAATAACCACAAAAATTCCTTGAACTATTTAAGTCAAGTGAACAGATATGATGGGGGGGAGGGGGGGATGGAGAGGAACTGGTAAAGGTGCATGAAAATCAACTACAATGTATATTGAGAAGCAAAATTTTTTAAAAAAAGAAAATGTAGGAGGAGGAACTGGTTAAAGGGAGAGGGTTATGTAGGAATCCATAGTTTGATATATGTTGAATTTGAAAATGCTGTTTTTCATAAGGAGATAACCATTAGGAATTGGCTACACAAGTCTGGAGTGCTAGAGAGTAGTGTGGATTTAGAATTCATCAGCATCGTGTTAAGCTAGGCTAAAATACAGTAACAAATAGACCCTCCTGACCTCCCCCACCCCAATTTCAGTGGTTTAATGTAATAGAAGTTTAGGTCAGAGTAATGTGTTCTTCTCCTCAATGACTCCATTCAGAGATTCAGGTAGTATCTATCTTGAATCTCTGCCATCTCTAAGACAGTGATTCTCAACCATGAGTGAGTTAGCAGTGTATAGAGACAATTTTGGTTGTCATAATTAAGAGGGACGCTACTGCCATCTACTGTATAGAAGCCAAGGATCTGCTAAACATCCAACAACACACAAGAT
>NW_007727054.1:734264-758721 GCF_000696425.1 Galeopterus variegatus
AGCTACTTTCATGCTACAACGGCAGAATTGAGTAGCTGCAACAGAGACCATATGGCCTGCATAGCCTAAAATATTTACTCTCTGGCCCTTTATAGAAAGTTTGCCAACTCCTGATACAGGAATATACCCATGACAAAGCCAAGAAGGACTTTGTTAGATGACTATTGGTCTCTGCTACAAGAACAGACATGATAAATTGAAATTATGGTAGAAGATAATATTACTCAGGGAGAATGTGCATGATGAGAAGATGACAAAAATCCTAATATTTAAGCCTACAGTTAGCTTTTATTCACATCGTGGACATTATGATTGGACGTGGAAGGAAGACTAAACATAAACTGGCCTCAGTGGCCTTTTTCCAAGTAGCTCCTGACATGCAAGAAAAAATTAAGGAAGAAGTGTAGCTTTGAAAACTTACATTAGACTCTAACTTGCAGTAACCCACATGTCCACATTAATTTTTAAAAAATTCTTTTCTGCCTTTTATGGGGGAGTTGAGTTATTTTGATTTTCTTAATGCAATTATGATGCAGATAGAAAGTAGCTGAAATAGAATTTTTAAGTATAGTAGGTATGAATAGCTGTCTGCTTATCTGGATATATGAGAAATGTTACTTCATTCTCTCTAACATGACTTAAATTTTATTTTTGAGCCTTCATTTTGAAATGTGTCAGAAATTCGATCTCAGTCTAATCAGGGTCACCTTGGTTGCATGTGTCCCAGGATTGGGTGGGGAAAGCTTATGTATCACCAAGTGTGTGTGTGTGGGAGGGACATCTGACCTGGGTCTTCATCAATTGATGCTGGCGTTTGAAGAGAAGCTTATCTTCTTTATTGTGTGATACTGGGACTGGAAGTCTGCAAACTATATTTCTCATGATGCTTTGCCAGCTGGCTTCTGATTAGGTTCTGCTAGTGGGAGACTCTGGTGGGAACTGGAAGGAAAAAGGAGAGGAAAAAATATGCTCCATTGCATTTCCAATTCCTGCTAGCATCCCTCCAGCAAAAGAAGAAGGTTAAGGCTCCTGCCTCCAGCTTCTTTTGTTCTCCCAGCATCAGGATACTCTACCCTCTCAGAAGTATCACCAGCACCCATCTTGAGGTTGCTCTCTCAGAGCTTCAAGCAACAGCCATGAGCAGGAGGCTGTACTCCTCCACGTTCCTAGATTCGAGTAACTTTTACTTCCTTTTGTTTCCTATCTCTAGGGATGATAGCTGCTTTTTCAATTACTAATATTTGGGTGACAGAGTGTCTTATTTTTACTGTTTCAGCCTTCTATCACCTGTTTAACCACTTCTCCTTATTAAATCCTCTCTACCTGAAATCCCTAGAGGGGTTTCTGAATTCCCATATGGTCTTTGATTGGCACATGTCTCAGGTTTCACCTTTGTGTCAAACCTATGAGGACTCTGCATGCTTGCTAGCCATCTGGGTTGCTCCTGGGTGAGCTTGCATTTCCTATTGCTGCTGCATTCCTCTGAGATGAACAGTCGTTGCTTCTTTGTTCCTGCCAGCACCCACATCATCCTTGTTTGTCTGTACCATGTTGAGAGTTTTTTTATTAATTAATTAATTATTATTATTATTACATTCTAAGATGTTGCAGAGTAGTTGGGGGAGGGGGAGAAGGAAAAGGAGAGGGAATACAGTGGGAGGAAGAGGAAGGAGGAGGTGCATGGTTGAGGCTCATGGCACCCCTCTCCTTCCAACAGGGGTGCCCAGGGGGCTTCTGGCAGCAGCTCAGTCATAGCTGGGCTGGCTGCAGACATGGAGCCGTGTGGCTGAGGCCCTTGGTCCCCCACCGCCCTGGTTCAGGAGCCTGGGGTACTTCCATTGGCAGCTTGGTGGTTGTTGCTGGGCTGGAGGTGGTCATTGGGGGGTGTGGCTGAGGCTCACTGCCCTTCCCCAACCCAGGCTTGGGAGCCCTGGGGGTTTTTAGTCTTTCTAGGTTTTATAGGTATATTTTGGTGGTGTTAAACCTTTACTAGTTAATATCAAGCTTTGTCTCTGATCTGTGGGTATTTTGTTTTTCTTTCAGTTATGTGTTGGAGTATTCACTGTTGCCACCACCTAAACTCTACACTGGAACTAATTTGTTGTACTCTGCATACTTCTAAAATGGGGGAACTTCCTGTGGGGACCAGTACTTGAGCACTGTAGCTGAACTAAATTGCTGCTTTGCTGCTGAATGTCTGAGGAAGGCTTTTTGTGCAGCTCAGGTTTTAATTGTTGACCTTGTAATCACTTCTGTGTCTTGTGAGGTCTGGTACATTGGCCTCTGAGTGGTTGCTTTTTTCAGTTGTCTGTGGCCTCTCGCTCCTATGTGGGTCCATGGGAACCCTGCTAGTGGTCTTGCTGGCCTGGGGGCCACCAAGGTCCTCTTCTCACCCACAATCTCAAAGCAACTTCATACAAAGGGTACAGCAGCAGGTTTTGCCAGCTCTTGCTCTGTGTGCTCACCAGGGCCAGCCTTGACGTGGCCGGGCTTGAAACAGTCAGAATGATCCTTTCTTTCTCTCATTGTGGCTTCTCCTGACTTCATGAACTCCATAGGTCTCTCCTCCTCTTCCCCTGAGCTCTCCATGTTGAGAGTTTCTTGGGAGAAACTCTGAGAGGCTGAGAACCAGCTGCCTGGGCCACACTGACAGTTCTTTTGCTTCTGCACTGTGTGGGTGTTCTTTATCCCTGGGCTTTTCTCTGGGATGAGGACATAGCTTCCCTCTGTCGTGAGGTTCACACCCCAACTTCACTCCCAGGACATGGCTCCATCTCAGAGATACAATGATAGCTAAGCTTTAAAATTGTTTTTCTTTCCCCAACCTGTGGACTATTTTCTGGTCTCGTGTGTGTGTGTGTGTGTGTGTGTGTGTGTGTGTAGAAAAGAAAAATATTCTGACTGATATGCTTTTAAACCTCAACTCCCCCTTAAGGCCTGAGATTTGGAAACCAAAAACTTGTATAAAAGTTTGACTCTTTTGTTGCCTGCATTCTTCTGGTCACATTCCTTCCCTGAGGCAGCACAGGCAAAATGTCAGCTGCCCCATAATGGGGTAGGAAAGTAAGAATAATCAGAGAAACAAGGTGCATCTGTTTGTTTTCAAAATAGCATAGTGCCCCAAATGTTTTTAATTCTTCCAAAACCATAAAGTCTCTTTTTTCCTGATTTCCAAATTTCCCTTTCCCGACCATAAACCCCTTCCTTGACTTTCCACTCTCCCTTCTGCCCTCCCACTCCTGTTTCCTAAACTCTGGTCTGGTTTGTGCTGGGTCACCTGGTATATGTTTTCATTATGACACTTACCATATTCTAATGGCTGTTATCTTCACAGGAGACTCTGAGAAGCTTGACAGGTGGAATAATGTTCTAGTCCACTTTGTGTCTTCAGTCTGAAGGACAGAGCTTGACATAGAAAAAGTTTAATAAACTGAGGAGAAACTGATCTCTACATAAAAAATGATTTGTCCAAACTCTAAGTATTACAGACAATAGCTAACCCTCACATAGCATTAACATGTGCCTGTTCTGCTTCATATTAACTCTTTGACTCTGACAGTAATTATGTGAGTTGGTATCTATTATCCTCTTTTTACAGATGGGGAAATGGAAACACAGAAAGATTTAGCAACTTGCCCAAGGTCACACTATAGCAAGTGAAAAAGCCATTATTTGAACCCAGACAGTTAGTCTTTAAAAAAAAAAAAAAATTGGTGGCTGGATGGTACAGGGATCGAACCCTGGACCTTGGCTTAATCAGCAACAGGCTCTAACCAACTGAACTAACCAGCCAGTCCTGAACCCAGGCAGTTTGGCATTAGGGTCCATACTGTTAGTCACTTGGCCTCTCATATATTGATGTGGCTTTTGTAAGAAGATGTCACATTCACTGTTTAAAGATTCTGATACATTTTTTAAAAATTCCACTGATCTAAAATGCTTCCAAAGAGACATCGAAGGAAGAAAATATAGGAAAATGGATTGTATTGTTTTACTCATTATTAACAAGGATAATTTATTGAAACAATTACCTTAAAAACACCAGGATTTTAAGAAGGTCAATTATTTCTGTCACACTCGGGTCAGGATGCTCACAGGTCCTAAACACATACCCCCACGAACGGGAAAGGAAAACGGAATAAAACCAGGCAGAATTATCCCTATTTTTAAGGAATCTAAAAAGAAGTCAAGAGGAGGATAGATTAGGCATCTTTCCAGTGCTCTGATCATTCCGAAAAGAAAAATATAGAGTAATTCAGAGTTTTCATTTATTTTTCTAGAGCCTCCATACTTAAGTAAAATGGTAACTCTAATGAAATAGCCATGGTAGTGACATTTAAATTGATTATTGAAATGATCTTAAAACAAATATGTCTTTATATAAAAATTTGACATTCCTTCATTAAATTTAAAGATAAGATATTACATTGTCATTAATTCTGGGTAACTATGAGAGGTTTGGATAATTTTTCTGAGCAAGTAATAATTAAAAAGCTTTTTCATTGCTTTGTTGCTTATTATAACACTGAAAATCAGACAGATTTTTGTGAGCTATCTTTCTTTACTGCAAACTATGATAATGATAATAACTATAACTTCACATTTGTTGAAATCCTGACACCCAACTGGTTTTCTTTATTGTTCTATATTAAATATATCTACTCGCAACTAATGTGCCATCATGGAAATATTTCCTTTTCAAATATAAATAATTTTCCATAAATTACCCTGCACAAAACAAGCCAGACTGGAGCACTGAGTATTGAAAAAAAATCAAAGTTAAAAGGTCCTTTGGCCCATTTTGGACAAAGAACACACACACATTCATTTATTCTTTTATTTAAAAAGTGTTGAGTACCTATTATATACAAGGCAAAAGTTGATATGTTAACAATGTCTATTGAATATGATAAATATTAATTCCAAACATGACCAGACCATTAATTCATTTATGTCCTAATGGCTGGTTAAGCAATGGGTGCTGTCCATTTAAGGCTCTTGAGACACCCCAAATCCTGGAAAATAATATGCACTGTAGTTATACTCTTGTTTCCAAGGCTAATAAAAAATAACACTCCATTAAGGTGTTAAAAACCCCAACAAGTCACAACTAAGGGTAAAGAAGTAAGCTGGTAATATAAGCCAGATCTAATGTTTTGTCTGATCATTGGTGAACATTTGACATGGTATATAACTACATTAAGTATTTAGCAGATATGCATATCAAAATGCTATGTTAAATACATATGAATTGTTAATAATAAGTAAAATAAAAGAAAGTTAATGTGGAAATTTCATTAAGGAAATAGTGGCCATATTAATTGTATATAACTTTCCTACTACTTATTAAACTGAAATATTTATCATTTTTGTTTCATGAGTATATTTTACAATATGAGAAATTCCAAGTAAGATGAAACCATTTATTTTGTGATGAAATTTGGAACTGCAGCAGAATCTTGGCTTTATCCTATTTTATTTCAAAAAATTTTAATTCCATGAATAATGGTAAAAATTTTAAAATGGAACTAAACACATGAAATCACAATTCGTTACTTTTACATTTCTTTATTTTAAACTCTTCTACTGTATAACCATAAAACCCCTTCGTCATGAAATTCCTTAATAGTGCTTCTTGTCAATTGAATTTCGTCTAGAAAAACTTAGATTTTTATTAGTTATGGTTCTTTTCTATACAAGATTGAAGATAAAGTTCAAGTGTTTGTAAGAATTAGGTAAAAATAGTTTTTGTGGTTGCTGCATGAAAACTTTTGAGCTATTTCCTCTCAATTAAAAATAATACTAACATTCCCCATGGGGTTATAATATGGCTGAGACTTGTTGAAAGTAATTGAAACATGTTAATGAGAATATTTTCATGCTAAACTAAGTATCAGGAGTGCACATATTATTAAAATGATTTTTTTTACATAAACAATGACCTACATTTTTATTTGCCTAGAAGTCTGAAAATTGTTAACAGTAGAAAGGTTAGTACAATGTAGTAACAATCAGGTTTCTTGACACATTCAGATTTATAACGACCAAACTTTCCTTCAATTAGCCCCTGGCTTTTGCAGCTAGGAACCTCTTGTTTTAGTGTCTTAATTAAAGGACAATGGAGCTATAAGAACAAGCTATGAAAGAAGGAAGCATCTTAAAAGCAAAAGTCTTCTCTGATCAATCTGCTTTTGTTTTCCTTATTGAACACAGACCTGAATGCTTTTGTGCCTCTGAAGATCTAGAACACAGCTATCGGGTGGGTAAAAGAAACAAGAGTAGAAAAAGAACAGCTGTCATTTTAACCATACAATCATTAGCCAGCAGTTCTGCAAGGGGCCTCACCAGTTCCCTGGTCTCTTCTCCTGTCTCTAGGGGCAAGACTTCCCCATAAAGATTGCTGTTCCTCTTCCCATGCTTTTCCAGGCAAAACAATGCCACTGCTTTCCATCAGGAGCCCAACAGTGACAAAGCTACTCTTTCCTGTATTCATCCTGCCCCAAATCACAAAATGCGCTCTATTTCCTTGTACTGTCAGGTTGGTGTTGTGAGGAGCATGAATAAAAGAGTTCACCTCTTATCCTTTTAATATTATGCTTTCTGAATATCTTCTTAGCTATCAGGTAGTGGTGGGGGGAATGGATCTGGGATGGGATGTATCATAGGTACAAGGTAGAGAGGTTTCTGGAATTTTAAAATACCACCAAGTTACTGGTAGTTAAGTGGGCTAAGGATGACTGAAGTTTTAGAACTACCAATTCACAGGACAAAGATTCATGACTGCCCTTTTCAGTTCTTCCCAAATTTATTAATGGATCAATTTCCAGATTGGTGTATTTCATGGAAAGAGGCACTCTTCAGTTACAGGGAGTTAAGTCAAGAAAGATTGGGGCTGTAAGCACTGGTAGTAGATTCCAGTTTGGTCATGCTTTCTGATCCCTAACAACATAGTTGGATAAGAAAGTGCATCAGTTAGATGTGAAAAAGCATGTGCTGCCTCTCCAAAGTCCAGAAGTGCTTTAAAACTGTGATGTATATAATTAGGAATAATAAATTACGTGCACAAAAGGAGTTTATCATAACATAAAATTAAAAAGTGACAATTTCATCACACAGTTACACTGCTGTTTTCCTTTTTTTTTCTTTTTCCTTTTTTTTTTTTTGGTTTTGTCCTTTTTTGTTTCATTTTTCATTTCCATTTTTGTTTTTTATGCAGAGTTGGGGGAGGGTAGAGATTTGGTCCACTGAAGATTAGTCACCCTCATGATATATATATTAGAAAAAATATCAGCAGCAAGACTCTCTGGAAATAGATTCTGTTTGATGTAGCTAGTCTGTCTTTTCTGTTTTGCCCTCTTTCACGGCAGCCTCTGAAGTTTTCCGCAGGGGGGCTTTTTCTGAGTTGGCATGTCCTTGGCCAGAATCCGCTGCTCCACCGTTTTTGTGAGTAGTGTGTTTTTCCAAGTAGTTTAGCATTTCACTGAGGACTGTTTGGAAAGTGCTTAGAGCTGCACATATTGCTGGAGTCCCAAAGCCATGAGTGATCAAACTGGAAGTGAGAAGTGGTAGGAAAAAAAGAGATGAATAATTTGCAGTATGATGTGGAACAGCAAATCCCCCCATTTAATCTAGAACACTCAATTAATCAGGTATTTATTGTGTTCCTGAATGGTGCTGAGTATTGTGAAGGATACAACACAATCCAATGTATTCCCCTTTACCATAAGAAATTAGGACCTATTTGGAAGAAGACTTGTCATTGATAGAGTCAGTATGGACTAATTACTAGCATGTCTTGAGTATTTAACATGAGACTTAATTCTCCATCTCATTAGGAAATAGTTAGAAAATGCAACTTTCTTTTTTTTTTTTCCTTTTTGTCTTTTTTCGTGACGGGTAATGGGATCACAACCCTCGGTGTCGTGCACGTACTGCAACCGGCAATGGGATCGCAACCCTCAGTGTCGCGCCTGCACCGTGCTCAACCAGTCGAGACTTAATTCTCCATCTCATTAGGAAATAGTTAGAAAATGCAACTTTCTTTTTTTTTTTTTCCTTTTTGTCTTTTTTCGTGACGGGTAATGGGATCGCAACCCTCAGTGTCGTGCACGTACCGCAACCGGCAATGGGATCGCAACCCTCAGTGTCGCGCCTGCACCGTGCTCAACCAGTCAGTGGACTGGTCTCTATATGGGATCCGAACCCTCGGCGGGAGCGCCGCCGCACTCTCAAGCGCCGCACTGTACCGAGTGCGCCACCGGGCCAGCCCGAAAATGCAACTTTCTATGTGTGGGAATCTTCTTGCTTTCAAAAATGGCATATATGCTTGTACAGGCATAGGTCATGCAAGAAGTCATCACAATTGGCTGAATGTGATTGATGGCTAGCTGTTCCTCTAACTTCACTCTTTCTTCTTGTAATGAATGAAGTTTTATCTGGGCATATGACCATCCTGCTAGAGACTACATTCCA
Source organism: Galeopterus variegatus (assembly GCF_000696425.1). NCBI lineage: Eukaryota > Metazoa > Chordata > Mammalia > Dermoptera > Cynocephalidae > Galeopterus > Galeopterus variegatus. The sequence continues at coordinate 742,737 of NW_007727054.1, forward strand.
AGCTTCTCTTGCAGCTAGGTTTGGACATGGAACTAACCTACACACAATAGAACATGAGGGGAAGTGATATATACAGCTTTTATTTGCTTAAAAGGAAATTGAGTGCCCTCCATTTCCTCTTGAAATAGCTATGCTTTATGCAGATGAGGATAATCACCTTGGTGGGAAGAACAGAACAAGATGGAAAAAGCCTATTCACCTCCAGACTCCTAGATGAGAGAGAAGTAAAATTCTTTCTTGCTTAAGCTACTCTATGTTTGGGTCTTGAAAGATAACTAATTAACTCATAATTGTAACTGATAAGCAAACGTTGGGGGGAGTTGTATTAACTTTAGTATAGGTAGCCCTTCTAACCATGACAAATATCATTTCTGGTTGAACAAATACATAACTGTAGATTCACCATCTTGTGACTAGAACCTACCCAGACTCTGCCAGTTTTCTTCCCATAAGATATATCTTATTATAATTTATATATAAAAATGCTTGCCACATATTATGCACATTTTATAATATATATACAACATTATTTATATATTGTATTTTCAATAAATTAAGCCATTAACTTCTTATAAATCCTAAGTTATTTTGGTTATTATGATATTAGCAGTTTTTAAATCAAATGGCACCATCCTGCATAATATGTTAACTACCTGTGGTTAGCTCTCTTAGGGTGATTAATATTTAATAGCAAAAATAATGAGATTTTAAAACAATGGAAATGCAGGTTTTGTTGTCCAAGACAGTGGAGGTAATAGTAGGATCTACCCTATGGGGTTGTTTTTTTTTTATGCAGAGGGCTCAGAATGATGCCAGATCTACACTGAAATGCAGGTTTTGTTGTCCAAGACAGTGGAGGTAATAGTAGGATCTACCCTATGGGGTTGTTGTTTTTTTATGCAGAGGGCTCAGAATGATGCCAGATCTACACTGTGTGCTCAAAAAGTCATAGATACTGATGGCTGTAGTATACACATGGTACAGGCATGTTTTTCTGCATGTCTCGTTATATTCCACAGGTTGCTACCATCTTTCCTCTGGATATTTTACAAAGCTTACTCTATGCCTCAGTCATAATTAACACATATTAAGAAGAAAAAAATAAAAGACTTCAGTCTCTGATTATTTAGAAAACAAATACTCAGAGCTTGGGTAAGAAAGTGTGACAAAATTTGTAGTATAAGACATCATTATAGTTCAAGTATATTCATATCTTTGCTGTAGTGGTTTGCATTGCTGAGCAGGAAAACTGATTTCAGCTCTACTTTACAATGAGACAACTACAGAGAAATACATATGATTTGGAATCTATCAGGAGCCTTGACAACAGATGGAATTGTTTGGAGTGGTGGAAGAATTAATCATGGTAGTACCCACAAAAAGAACTGAGTGAGGCCTACCACCGTTAATGTCTAGATGTTGGGCCTTAGGCACAAACTGCCTCTTTCATGTCTTATTCCTGTTTAGAGCTCTTTGCACCTTAGATGAAATTTATTTTACTCTGTGTTAACATGTCCTGTTGGTTGTGATTTGCCTCTTCATCTATAGCTGAATATACAGTATTTAGTTTTATTTGGGTAAATATTAAAGTTAATAGCCAATATTTGAGTTCTGAACATATGCCAGGCCCTATTCTGAGTTCTTTAGATGTTATATCTCATGTAATCCTAGCTGCAACAATAATAACTAGGTATTATTATTTCCATTTTACAGATAATAAACTGAGGCTCAGAGAAGTTAAATAATTTTCCTAAGTAATTGTATAATCTGTATTGCCTCTGTACATATGTTCTTTTCAGGCTGGGATATGTTTTATTTCTTTTCTTTGAGAAATCACATTTCTGTTGACAGTTTTAGCTCAGTTTCTCTGATTTAACGTTATTCTTTGGCAGCCTTGGAGGCCTGGAAGATGATGATTCTTCTTACTTTCCTGTCTAAGAGCAGAATTTTTAGAAGTCAAATACAGAGTGGAGAGGTTAGGTAAATGCTTTAATTATCCATGTTGAGAATTGTCACCATAATGATAGATTCCTGTTAAACTTCTCCACTTATGGGCTTTCTTGCTTCCAAGGTTGCATTGGCATCTCTGGCCTGGATTAAGAACCAGGTATACCAAGTCCTCACATTGGCTCTGACCATAGGCATTTTGTGATTTGGGCAAGTTAGCCTTGTAAGATGACAATGGTCTTACTAGAACACCTGCAAGGTTCCAACTCTAAGCTTCAGTTTAAGAGTACTAATACTTATACTGCTCTTTTTAAAACCTAGAACATGAATAGAAGGTTATGAAAGTTGGAAAACAACTTAGTTCAACAGGAAAGTCTAAAATTGATTGCAGAACTTGCAACTAAGAAAATTAACTGCTTGAAGTGTTATTGTTCAATATGAAAAATATTACATGTTTTATTAATTACCTTAATTTAACATTACCTGCAGATCAAAATTCACGAATAGCATGCTGTATAGGATGATACTAAGTACAAAGCATGGACTCTTTTCTCTCAGTTTCTAGTGAAGTTTTTGAATCCAAATAATTAATGTAATCTAATCTTGGACAAGAATAGTGCAGAAAAAAGTGTACAATCACAGGGTGATTAAAAATAATTTCTGGGAACTTCATGCTATCCTGTTAGCTTCAATCATTCCAGAAAAATAGGTGTGTATTTTATTCATAGTAACATACAAAAAAGAAAGGAGGAATAATGCAGTGTGCATGGAAAAGTAAAAGAAAAAGAAAAATGGTAGGGCTGACTAGTAGTCTCAGATAGAAAATAAACCAAAGTCATCTGCAAGGTAACAAACTATAGTCAAATATCCAAAATCTTTAATAATGACAATTATTTTTGCCTTTGGAAAAATATTAGTTTTCAGCCACAGATTTAATATTTAAGTTATACTTAGCATTTACATATAATTTTCATCAGATTAATATCAGAAAGCATTTCACAAAAAAAAAAAAATCACCTGGTTTAAATAGTAGTCATGATGATAGTAGGTATTCAAAATATAGAAGTTCTTCTAAATTCAAATTCATCTAAAACTACCCTCAAGGAGGCAATTAGAAGAACAAACTGGCATTGGGCTAGATATATCATCTCCAAGCCACATTTGTTAAATTTTTTCTGAACAGTGGCAGAGGATTCAAATGATGTATCAGAGTTCTTAATGTTTGTCAAATCTCCTTCCTTCACTTTATGTAACCATGTATATTCTATCACTTTATTTTTGTAAAGCTTATCTCAGATTTATCGTTTCTTAATCCCGAAACCTAATAGGTTGTTATTCCTCTTTGTGTGCCTTTGTGTCTCCTTCCTCTTTTCAGCCAACCTAAATTCTACTCACCTTTCAAAGTTCCTTTGATGATATGAATAAAAAGGAGTTAGTTTCCTGGTCCCTTAAGAAATTGGAAAAAAAAAAATGTGCTCCTGCCAAAGAATAGAAAGTTGACAAAAAGATGAGATAACTCAAATAGAATTTGGGAAAAAAGAAGTACCATTCCCAAAAAGAATGTATAACTAGAGCCCACTGAGGACAATGGTTCAGAAAACAGACAGGTGAGGCTAAGATCACAGTCAACAATGTGAGCAAGAGTAGTAGGAACAATATGGATGGCATCAGAGTAGAAGAGACAACCAAAATATCCTAGAAGTTAATCACAAGTGGCAAATAAGATGTTATATATACAAGGGTACTTCAAAAGGTTTATGAAAAGATTTGTAGTATTATTATTATTTTTTTTTTTGTCTTTTGTCTTTTTCTGCGTCCGGCAATGGATTGCAACCCTCAGTGTTGCCCCTGCACCGGACCGGGGACCGGCAATGGGATTGCAACCCTCGGTGCTGCTCCCGCGCCTCGCTCAGCCAGTGAGTGGGAACCGGTCTGTATGTGGGATCCGAACCCTCGGTGGGAGTGCCGCCGCGCTTCCCAAGTGGCACACTATCCAGTGCACCACCGGGCCGGCCCAAGATTTGTAGTATTATTAATTCTATTTTTCCATGAACTTTTTGAAGTACCCTCACACCTCCCAAAATATGTAGTTTGGGTCTCATACTATAAATTGGTAATCGAAAATCATAATCTATTCTTTTTTCAAAGTACAGGGAGTGTTAAAATAAAATAAAAACAAACCACAAGCCGACAGCAGCAACAACAAAAATACATAGGCTGAAGAAAAACATTTGACAGAATTCAACATCCTTTCATGATAAAAATTCTCAACAATGTTGGTATAGAAGAAATGTACCTCAACATAATAAAGGCCATAGAAGGCAACCCTACAGCTAACATCATACTAAATGGTGAAAAGCTGAAAACTTTTTCTCTAAAATCAGGAACAAGACAAAGGTGGTCACTCTTACCACTTCTATTCAAAATAGTAGTGGAAGTTCTAGTCACAGGAATCAGGCAAGGGAAAGAAATAAAAGTAATCCACATCAGAAAGGAAGAAGTTCAATTGTCTCTGTTTGCAGATTGCATGATCTTATATATAGAAAATCCTCAAGATCCAGAGGAATGGAAATCATCATGTTGAAGAGATACCTGCACTCCCATGTTTATGGCAGCTCTGTTTACAATAGCCAAGATATGGGACCAAACTAAATGTCCATCAATAGATGATTGGATAAGGAAACTGTGGTACATATACATTATGGAATACTACTCTGCCATAAAAAAGAACAAAATACTCCCATTTGCAACAACATGGATGATCTTAGAGAAACTTATGTCGAGTGAAGCAAGCAAAGCACAGAGGGATAAATTCTGCATGTGCTCACTCATATGTGGGAGCTAAGAGAGAAAGAAAGGCAGCAAAGAAAGACCACAGCAGTGCTGTGATCCAACAGAGGGAGGGAACATTCCTAGCAAAACAAATTGGAGTGGAGGGGATAAAGGGAGGAGGAGAGAGGTTGGGGGATAATTGGGAGGGGACAAAGGGTACAAATTAATTTCTGGTGATGAGTATGCCTCCAGTATGAATCTGGCCCTCACATCATGGGCAGGAGGGGGAACAATCAGCTTTGTATCTCATGAATATTTGTAATAAATAAAAACAAAACAAAACAAAACAAAACTGATGTGTGTTAATAGAAATAAAAAAAACGACTCCACTTAAAAACTGTTAGAACTAATAAACTTTTTCAGAAAAGTTGCAGGATACAAAAAATTAGTTGCATTTCTATACATTACCAAAGAACTATCCAAAAAAGAAATTAAGAAAGCAACCCCATTAACAATAGCATCAAGAAAATTAAAATACTTAGGAATAAATTTAAGCAAAGGAATGAAAGATCTGCACACTAAAAACTATAAGACATTGAAGAAAGAAATTGAAGAAGACACATAAATCGTAGGATATCCTGTGTTCATGGATTGAAATAATTGATATTTTAAAAATATATTCTGTACTACCCAAAGCAATCTATAGATTTAATGCAATCCCTATCAAAATTCCAATGGCATTTTTCATAGAAATAGAAAAAAAAATCCTAAAATTCATATGATACCACAGGAAACCCCAAATAGCCAAGGCAATTTTGAGAAAAAGGAACAAAGATAAAAACAACATACTTTGTAATTTCAAATTATACTACAAAACTGTAGTAATCAAAACAGTGTGGTACCTATACAAACAGATGCATAGACCAATGGAACAGAAATAGTCCAGAAATAAACCCACATATATATGGTAAACTAATCTTTGACAAGAGCATAAAGAATATACAGTGCATAAAGGATGGTTCTTCAATAAATGGTGCTGGGAAAACTAGATATCCACACGTTAAAAAAAAAAAAAGAAAGAAAAATAAAAAGAAATTGGACACTTACTTTGCACCATACACAAGAATTAACTTGAAATGAATTACAAACTTAAATGAAAGACCTAAAATAATAAAGTTCCTACAAGAAAACATAGGGAAAAAATCTCTTTGACATTGGTCTTGGCGATGATTTTTTAGATATGACACCAGAAACATAGGCAACAATGGCAAAAATAAACAAATGAAACTCAAAAGCTTCTGCACAGCAAAGGAAATAAACAAAATGAAAAAGCAACCTATAGAATGAGAGAAAACATTAGAATACCATACATCCAATACAGCATTAGTATTCAAATATATAAGAAACTCATACAAGTAAACAGCAATAAATTAAATAAATAAAAAACTGATTTTAAAAAGGGCAAAGGACCTAAGCAAACATTTTTCCCAAGATGACATACAAGTGGCCAGCAGGTATATGAAAAGATGCTCAACATCACTTATCATCAGGGATATGCAAATTAAAACCACTATGAGACATCAGCTCACACCTATTAAGATGGCTATTAAAAACAGATATTAGATAAGTGCTTGTGGGGGTGTGGAGAAAAGGGAACCCTTGTATACAGTTGGTAGTAATATAAATTGGTACAGCTGTATAGGAAACATTATGGAGGTTCTTCAAAAATTTAACATTAGAACTACAACATGCTTCAGCCATCTTCCTATTTAGCATATTTTCAAAGGAAATAAAATCAGTATCTTGAAGAGATATCTATCTGCACTCCATGCTCATTGCAGTATTATTCACAATAACCAAGATGTGAAAACAATTAAATGTCTGTCAACAGATAAATGAATAAAGAAAATGTGTGCATGTGTGTATGTGCATGTGTAAGTAATTATTCAGCCATACATAGAAAAGAAGTAAATCCTGCTATTTGTCGCCATATGAATAAATCTGGGAGACATTATGCTAAGCGAAATGAGCCAGACTCAGAAAGACAAATACCATAATGATTTCGCTAACACGTGGAATCTACAAAAGTCAAATCATAAAAGCAGAGAGTAGAAGGGTAGTTGTCAGGGGCTAGGAGGTGGGGGAAATGGGGTGATGTTGGTCAAAATATACAAACTTTCAGTTATATGATAATAAGTTTTGGGGATCTAATGTACAGTATATTGACTATAGTTGATGATGCTATGTTATATACTTGAAATTTGCCAAGACAGTGAATCTTACATGTTGTTACCACACACACACACACACACACAAACACACACACGTAGCTATGTCAGGTGATGGATGTGTTAATTTGATTGCGGTAATCATTTCACAAAGCAAAATAAACAGGTCTGAAATGAAGAACTATTATCATCATCAACCCATACTCTACCTGACATCTTCTGCCATTTGGGTATTAGTCATCTTCAGGAGGCAGCAGCTAGGGCGTGGGAGTGAGACTCCAGTGCATGGAATAATTGAGTTATCAAAAGCCTCAATGTTCCTTGGCTTCATTTGGGGGTCTCTGATGCCCAGACTAGTAGGATTTAGTTTTAAAGTTATGTTTCAAAAATGAGGAAGAGGAACAATGCAGAGATAGACCCTTTGGCTTGGGGGAGACAGTGCTATGTTATCATATGAAAAATTAAGTAGTAATTAAGATACTTTTCTTTCTTTTCAAAGAGTTGAATCTTTAAAATTGGTAATGATATAATTAATGGAGATGGGAATCTTTTTTTAAGTTTAGGAAACTCCTATTTCTGAATAAAAAATAGCACAAGCACATGTTTCAGAGACAATGAAGTTGTTAGGTAATCTCTGAGAAATCATGAAAGATGGAAAACAAAGTTATGAAACTGAACAGAAAAATATGCCTTAAATGTTGAAGCAGGGTAAAAAAAGAGACAAATTTTTGAAACTCTGGCTTATTAAATCGCATTCAGCTAGTCCTCTAACAAATTTATATACTAGGATTTTTAAAAAATCGGGTTAGGTTTTAATATATATATAATAATATTTACTTTTTTAGGTTTGCAGTTAGTCAAATTTTGACAAATCCACACAGTTGTGTAACTAACACCATTTCCCAAAAAGTTTTCTAGTGCCCCTTTAAGTCATTTGATTCTCCCCACCCCTAACAACCACTGCTCTAATTTCTGTCCCTATAGTCTTTACCCAGCCCCCAATATCATATAAACTAAATCATAAAATTTGTAGACTTGTGTGACTGCCTTCTCTCACTTAGTATAATAATTGTGAGATTGATTCATGTCGTATTTATCAATAGATTTTTTCTTCTTATTGCTGGTATGTATTCCATTGAGTGAGTTTATCACAATTTATTCATATAATATGTTATTAAAAATCTGAAGAGTTAGCATTTAAAAAGTAGTAATGGGCCGGCCCAGTGGCGCACTGTGTTAGTGCACCGCTTGGGAAGCGCGGCGGCGCTCCCGCCGAGGGTTCGGATCCCACATATAGACCGGTTCCCGCTCACTGGCTGAGCGAGGTGCGGGAGCAACGCTGAGGGTTGTGATCCCATTGCCTGTCCCGGTCCGGTACGGGGGCGACACTGAGGGTTGCGATCCATTGCCCGACACGGAAAAAAGACAAAAACAAAAAAAAAAAAAAGTAGTAGTGATCACAGAAATGCTGCATGAACTCAGTAAAGACTGCAGTAAAGTATTTCTTTTCATAGAAGGGTTATTAGAGCAGTTGAAGTGCAATCTAGTGTAGGAATTCAGTAATGCATCTGATGAAATCTCCCCAAATACCATATGATAAGTTGGGGGGGAAAGTAAGCTAGATGACAGCAGAATAAGGTAAATTCACAGCTGGTTGTACAATGACACCCAAAGTGTGGCTGTTAGGGCAGTTGTCAACCTTTAAGGATGTCTGTAGTGGAGTGCTGCAAGGTTCTCATTAATCCCACTGTGTTCGACATGTTAATTAACAATGTGATTGAAGGCATCATGGATTTTTAACTTAAAGGCTGGCATTAAAATAGTGAGAAAAATTCCTGCTTTGGATAACAGAAACACAGTTCTGAAATACTTTAATTTGGTAGACAGCTTAATTGGTGGGCCAAAATCAATGATATAAAATTTAGGGAAGATTAAGAAAAACACATCCACTTCGGTAAAAAAGCAAATTAGTATTTCAGTATACTGAGGGAGAAATCTGACTCAGGAGCAATTCATAGGGAAAAGGCTTACAAAATTTAAGTCTAAACTGAAAAAAGCAAAGGTCAAAATTAGAGGTTTGGATCACAGCCGGGCAGGTTTAGCAGTTACATCTTCCTTGGATTATATCTTCATTCATTCTCTCTGTCCCTCTCCCTCTCTCTGTAGCTAGATTCCAGCTCATTGATTTCATTTTCCTATTACCAATTTCACACTGAAGAGCAGAAAGGCTCTTAGAACTAACTGTGAGCAATGCAGTCACCTGCTGGGAAAATCCAGACTACCTGATGTTAGGGAAAATGTAACTTATATTTAACAGTCATCTTCTTAATTTTATTCATAGTTTTAAAAACTCCTATTTTGCCAGACCTCCCAATTAACATTCTCTAAAGCATCTTTCTGCAACATAAACTGTCTCCTTAAATTGGCTCAGTTCAGGAAGGTAGTGACTGTGTACTAGACTCAGAGGTGAAGCTCTACTTTTCGACTTTCCCCCTAAGTATTAGATTTCCCTTCTAAGTGTTCACATTTCAGCAATGGGAAGGACACCACAAGGTGCAGCAACCTTTTCTAGGGAGAGAGAGAGTGAGAGAGAGAGAGAGAGAGAGAGTGTGTGTGTGTGTGTGTGTGTGTGTGCGCGCGCGCACACGCCTGTGGACTTGTACTGTTTTTGCCTTTTCATAAAGTGACGTCCTGTTCTTGACGAATTGACTTGACCTGAATAAGCTCTACTGATACAGCCTTAAACTTTTTAAAGAAACTGGGCACAGACCTTATAAAGAAGAGCCCTAAAACATAAGCAACAAAAGAAAAAATAAATAAATGGGATTATATTAAACTAAAAAGCTTCTGCACGGCAAAGGAATCAATCAGCAGAGTGAAACAACAACGTACAGAATGGGAAAAAATGTCTGCAAACTATAGATCTGACAAGGGATTAATACTCAGAATATACAAGGAACTCAAGAAACTACAAAGTAAAAAACAAAAACCAACAATAAAAATAATCCAATTTTAAAATGGGCAAAGGAACTGAATGGACATTTTTCTAAGGAAGACATACAAATGACTAACAGGTGCTTAAATAAAAATGCTCAACATCACTGATCATCAGGGAAATGCAAATTAAAACCACATTAAGATATCACCTCACCCAAGTTAGACTGGCTATAACAAAAAAAGATGGAGAATAACAAATGCTGACAAGGGTGTGGAGAGAAGATAATGTTCCTACATTGTTGGTGGGACTGTAAATGAGTATAACCACTAAAGAAAGCAATATGGAGGTTTCTCAAACAACTACGGATAGAACTACCATATGATCCAACAATCCCACTTCTAGTTATATACCCAAAGGAATGGAAATCATTGTGTCTAAGGCATACCTGCACTCCTATGTTCATCACAGCTCTATTGACAATAACCAAGATATGAAACCAACCTAAATGTCCATCGATGGATGACTGGATAAGGAAAATGTGGTATACATATACTATGGAATACTACTCTGCCATAAAAATAAAATAAAATCTGCCATTTGCAGCAACATGGATGAGCTTGGAGAAAATTATGTTGAGTGAAATAAGCCAGGCATAAAGGGGAAAATATTGCATGCCCTCACTCATAAGTGGTAGCTAAGAGAGAATGAAGGAAGGAAAGAAAGACCACAGAGGTGTGTTGGACTTGCAGAAGGAGAGAGCATACTTAGGGTTGTGGGGTGGGGTGGAGGAGGGGGGAGGGGAAGGGAGGTCGGGGATTAATTGGGTGAGGGACATGGGGAATAATCACAATTTGTGGTAATGGGCATGCTGATAGTATTGATCTGGTCATCCCATCTTGGGCACAGGTGGTGCTAGTCAGCTTCGTACCCCATGAATATGCATAATCAATAAAAATATATAAATAAAATAAAATAAAATAAATTAAAGGGAAATATATTGCAACAGTTCAAGCTGTATTCTCTATTAGTGGGTATTAAAAATGAAAAAATTGAGATTCAGAAATGGAAGAGAAAAAGATGTAGAATAGAGGGTGAAAGAGAAGAGACTGCTGTTTGAAAGAGAATAAATTGTAATCTTTTCTTCTTTTTCCCTAAGTGGTTTTTCTATTAAGATGGTAATAACAACCCACCTTTAACTCATATAGCACCTATACTTGTAAACTACTTGATGTTAATGATGCGGACCTATCAGAAAACTTCCATGTAATAGAAATTTCACAAACTTCCTTGTATACCTTGTGATCCCTGGTTAAGTGTATTTCTTGCTTGTGGTCAAGGTCTTACCCAGATTTATCTTTAAAATTTCCAAAGCTTCAGTGTATACTTGGAATGTAAACTAATATTAGATTCTGAAAGGACATCTGTCAGAGGAACAAGAGCTATTTTGCTTTCCTTAATCTAAGTAAATATGGTTTATATTTCACTAGCTTTGTTGTATGTTAGAGAAATGTTACCAAGCTGTATTCATATTGCTCTAATGGTCCTTTAGAAATTCTTTATCTTTAACTGATTCATCTAAACTAATTTAAACTAAACTAATAAATAAATTTTCTAAAACATGTCCTAAAGCAAGCTCTTATGGAATCTTTCCCTGTATTCTTCCTATCCTCGCACAAGTTAGGCCTCATATCCCTTCTACCTACTAAGCAAACACTGATTCGGGATGTATTGAAAAGAAAATGAAAGTCCCTTTAGTATCTGCCACTGAAGACTGGATCACTCAGTTGTGTCTGCCAATGGTAGATGCATTTTTCAAGCTTTCTTTTGGGATACAAAAAGCTGGAAGTAATATATACTATTATGCTACAAACTAGAAGACTAAAAATCAAGAGAAAATAGCCTGCCATCATTATTTAGGTAATTAAACTAGAAACTAATTTCATTTTATAAAATTTCAACTTTTTACCTGGAAAATTATGGACAAGCAAACTTCTTTTTTCCTCCACTTCTGGTGTATATGATGATTTAAATGAAGTTCAGGCTATGGATCCTACTAATTTGTTTTGTTGCTTCATTCCAATGGGTGCTTGCTCTCCTGAATGTTTTGATTTCTAGAACTGCATATGGATGCCACTGTCACCAACCTCAGTTCTGCTTTTTGGCCTCTGGGAAGTATGCAAATAGCAAGATTTGAAGGGACAAACTTTCTTTCCCTTCCCACCTGGATTATTCTGCAGGCTCAGGTCCAAAGGTAGTCCAAGGCTCAATCTGTACTTCCTAGCACAGTATTGGGTGGCCACCAGAAAAATGCCTTCTTCCACTCAAGAAAACAGCCATGAGGGAAGGAGTCAAGGGAACAGAACCTGGAGAACACCAGCAAAGAGTTGTGGGTCTTCTCTGTCAAACCTTTCTTCCTTCCAGAGCTCTCAGGATAAGGCACTTCATCTCTCTGAAGCAGCACAACCCCTAAATGTAGGCTATGGAGAAAAACCCTATCCCTGGGGAAGGTAGCTGGGACTTATCCTCTTGGAACTTGATGGCAGCTATTCTTTATAGCCTAACTGCTTGAGAAAACAAAGGAAAGAGGACTCATCTCATGGCCCCAAGTGCTTTTAAAATGGAGTTTAATTAAGGTACATAATTAAGGTATCTAGTTCTCTGGTGGCAGGAATCATAGAAATCTACCCATTAGCAAGGCCTTGACAGCACTCACAAATGTTTGGAAGTTTCTTCAGCTGGTGATTCTCCATTCTGGACATAATAAGAAATCAGCTGCCTGCAACCAGGCAAGCTGCCACTGCCATGGGTCCCCGCGGGCTCCTGAGACAGAGGCCAGGAGAAGCCAAACTGGCCTGCAACCAGGCACGCCATCACCACCAGGTAAAGAGCACACCAAAAACACCAGTTCCACATGGGTAGTCCACCATAACCACTGCAATCATGGGTCCCCGCGGGCTCCTGAGACAGAGGCCAGGAGAAGCCAAACTGGCCTGCAACCAGGTACGCCATCACCACCAGGTAAAGAGCACACCAAAAACACCAGTTCCACATGGGTAGTCCACCATAACCACTGCAATTGCCATGGCTGCTTCAAAAGCAGCTAGTTGCCATAGCAACAGTCACAGCCACTGTGCAGGTGGACTGCCAGACACTCGACTGCATTGACATAAGACAAGGAGAATCACCAGTGGAGACCAAAACAAAAAAGAAGAGGACTCTTCTCTCCTCTCTCCATTCTCTCTACAAAGCACACTCCAGAGTAATCGAAGAAGCATCTGTTCTATGATAACAGTGAGAGACCTGAACACACCTCTCTCAGCACTGGACAAATCATCTAGGTAACAAATCAGCAGAGAAACATTTAACCTATCAGGAAAGAACAAATCTATGGTTATTTAAAGGGAGGAATAAGTATGATTTGTAATAATGAATATGCTAATGAAAAAGGAACATGTACATTTAAAAAATAAATAAAAACGAAACGCCAAGACCTTCAGCAAAAAAAAAAGAAAGAAAAAACAAAAAAGTAAAAAGTCACCCAGAGAGCTTATTTCAAAAATACCAATGCATGGGTCACTTTCCAGAGATCCTGATTTAACTGGTTTGGGATGGGTCTAAAATATCAGTATTCTTTAAACAGTCCCAATTCAGTTTAAATGCAGCCAGATTGTCTGACATATTCCCTTAGATCCAATAACTAATGCCTAACTTCTTCAGCATTTTCCCAAGAACTTCTGCAGAACCTTAGTTCCATGAAAATACCAGTTAATAGGTATTCTGAGATTTAAAAACAGTTTTTGTGATCAAGTTTTGGAAACATGGGGCTAAGCATTTCTTCTATTCAGAAAGGGTTTTAGGAGCCTTTGGTATGAGAATGTGCATTGTCATACTTCAAGATAGGTATAACAGTCAGGATTTCTTGAACCAAAAAACTTGACCATGAAACACTTTTAAGGAGCATCTCAAGGGACTAGTTTCTACAACACTCACTCTGGGAAAGAGTGTTTATGACTACCCCGAATCTCTGTCAGAATGGGAGATGTGTGCCCATCCACTGCCTTAAGGTCACTTTCTCCTGCTTTTCTCAGCCACTTACTTTGAAGTCCCAAAAGGGATGGGTCCTTGTGATTCCATTTTACTTCAATCCAGCTCATTAGCAAAGCAGGCTAAGGATACAATCATTGCACACACATTAGGAGAGACCAAAGTCAATCACATCCAAGCCAACTTTTTGAAGGTAACATTTTTTGACATCTGCACCATTTTTTTACACATAGAAATGGAGTATTTAGTGAAAATTAACAATCTCCATACATTTCTCCCTGTCAGACTCATCATATTTTCTATTTGGAATAGGAGAATGGAAATGCTAAGCTTAGGACTTGTGCTTTTCTAAATAAATTTTATTGAACTATTGACATTTAAAAATGAATAGGTAGATAAAACACAAGGAGAAGATATGAGATCATAAAGAAACACAACATAAATAATAATTTAAAATGGAGCAAGAAATTGAGGATGGGGTATAATGTCACTGATTTAGAAGGGGGCTTAGAGATCATGCAGCTTAACTTCATTGACTTACAGATGACCATGCAGAGGCCAGACAGGTGAAGTGTCTGTTCTAAATCTACACATCTAGCTGGTAACCAGGAGGAGACTGAGTGAGGCCCCCTGGTAATCCATCCTGAGTGCTTCCTGCCATCCTCTGCTGTCTCTTTGTGGACTCTTCCCCAATCCATAGCTTAATAAAGATAGAAATTATTTAAATAAGAATCTACCAAATTTCTTCTAGAATGTATGCATTCCTCACACTAAATTATTCACATGTGTAGTTATTACAGGGACATGATTACAACTTCTTGTAAGAAGGAATTGCCTATGGTTCCTATTGTTTGAGTTACTACTAGTCTCTTGTGTGCTGAACCTAAAAGTCCATAAAAAATGTCAAGTGACATGCAATGGATGCTTTATTGTATGTACCTCTTGACAAAGATTCTTTGCTCAACCAAACTTTAGTCAGGTTTTTGAAATGTCTCCTAGGCCCATCTGTGCACTTCCTTGTAAAATCCGGATTTAGTAAGAATTTATTGTATGTACCTCTTGACAAAGATTCTTTGCTCAACCAAACTTTAGTCAGGTTTTTGAAACGTCTCCTAGGCCCATCTGTGCACTTCCTTGTAAAATCCGGATTTAGTAAGAATCCTGCTAAGTCAGTTTAGGAAGAACTCTCCCACCCCACTATCTGATCACCTTCTGTATCTGATCAGATCCCTTATCATCCAGGTAATGTCTGATCACCCTGGCCTCTCTTTAGCAAGAATCCCATTAAGTCAGTTTAGCTAGAATTCCCCCTTACCCATTATGTTTCCTCTTGGTAATTTTCCATCCACTGACCCCTACCCCCCTGCTCTTTGGCTATAAATTCCCACATGTCCATGCTGTATTTGAACTTGAGCCCAATCACTCTCCCCCACTATAGAATCCCATTGCAGTGGCTCCTGTACCTATCATGACAGTCTTGAATAAAGTTGTCCTTACCATGCCTTAACATGTATCCCTGAATGTTTTTTTTTTTTTTAACACTCTTGAAACATTTAGTTTGGTGCCATGTAACTTGTGAAGCACAATAAATATTGGCAACTTTAGAATTTCCTGCTTAATGTTAAATAAATGTAAGTAATTTAATGTATATTCATTCAGGAAGAGCATCATGGTTGCTCTTGTCAGCTAAGAAAGCGAAAACATTTGTCTGTTTTATTTTTAATCTATATTTTTGCTAGTGAAAGTTTTACTTTAAGGCAGGCTCTTTTTTACTCCTCTGTAAACACAAACTGTCCTTTCTTATTTAACTTGTGCATAAGACCTGACTACTTACAGATATGTTTTTCTTTGCAACTGAGTGTGGCACTCACTTTTGGAGTTCAAGTTTTAAATTTTAATTTCAACCTTACAAAAGGGCTTGTTTGGAGAACATAGGATTTTCCTTCTTCACAATTCAGGCCCACTATTTCCAATATTCTTAAACAAAACAGTCTTAGATTCAAAATGGCGACGGGTCTGGAGCGCCCGCGTCAGGAAACAGCGCAATCCTGAGAGC
>NW_007727055.1:0-282 GCF_000696425.1 Galeopterus variegatus
TATAACACTGTGCTCTAACCAACTGAACTAACTGTTGAGTCCTGAAGATTGGAAATTTTAACTACTTTGACTTTTGTTCATCTCAAAGCAATAGAAAGGCTATAAGTTTTTCAGGATCATTCCCACTGAATAGTTATCTAAGAACTCCTTAGATGAGAATGGAACTCTAAAGGCCAATATTTTATGCAGAAAACCATCACCCAGAGTTTTTGGTTCTTTTATGTTTTCGGATTTATTTTATTTTATTTTTATTTATTTATTTTTTCCTTTTTGTCTTTTTTC
>NW_007727055.1:1626-2408 GCF_000696425.1 Galeopterus variegatus
GCTCCCACACCTCGCTCAGCCAGTGAGCGGGAACTGGTCTGTATGTGGGATCCGAACCCTGCGCTCCCAAGCGGCGCACTGTAGCAGTGCGCCACCGGGCCGGCCCGGGATTTATTTTATTTTTAAAAATTTTATTGTAAGTTGACTATAATTGTATATATTCATGGGGTACAAAGTGATGTTATGATTTATGAATACAATGTGGAATAATTAAATCAATCTACTTAATAAATCCATCACTTCAAATACTTATATTTTTCTGTGGTGAGAACACTTGAAATTTATTCTCAGCAATATTGAAATGTACTGTACACTATTAGTAACCATATCACAACTATGCGATAGGTATTTAAAAAACCACTTATTCCTCCTGAGACATTGACCATCATCTCCCCATTCCTCCTATCCTTCCGTTCTCTGCTTCAATGAATTCTGTTGTTTTCGAGTCCACATTTAAGTGAGAACAACATACTATATTTGTCTTTCTATGCCTGGCGTATTTCACTTAGCCTAATGTTCTCTACTTCCATCCGTGTCATCACAAGTGACAGGATTTCCTTCTTTTCTAAGGCTGAATAGTATTCATTGTGTATATATACCACGTTTTCTTTATTCACTTATCTGTTGATGGACACTTAGGTTGAGTCCATAACTTGGCTGTTATGAATAGTGCTGCATTGAACCTGGGAGCACAGATATCTCTTTGACAAACTGATTTAAGACTTTTTGGGTATATACCATGAAGTGGGATTGCTGGGTGAAGTATTTGATTCTTTTTTTTT
>NW_007727055.1:3647-5660 GCF_000696425.1 Galeopterus variegatus
TTTCTTGGGGCAAGTATCTTTATCTTTCCCCTTCCCCCCAACTGCTTTACTATTACAGCTTTGTGTATTTCAATACATGGTAAGGCCAGTTCTGCTTTATTACATTTTTCCTTCAAAATAACTTTATAGTCTTTCTGGACTTACAGAAGTTTTGTCCCTGTTGCCCTCACAGTTGGCATTGTTATTGAAATTACCATTAAACTCATTGATTTGTGGAAAGCATTTACAATTTTATATTCTTCCTAATAAGGGATATACTGTGTTAATTTAATTTGGTTAAAGTTACTATTTTTAACTTTTTGCATCTATGAAAAATTATTCCTTGATATTTTGTTTCTTGGGTTTTGTATATCTAGCATTTTACATTTCCTAAAATACCATCTTTATTTTTGTGGAAAAAAAAAATACATGCTGAATTTAAAAGGACTGTATGGAGAATGGAAAAACTGCTGACCAATTTAGGAAATAGTAAATAAGATTTCAGCCCAGTTCTATACTAACTAGCTTTTGTGACCTGGGACAAATTATTGAAATTCTCTGTGACTCTTTCCTTATCTGTCAAGTGAATTACCTCACATTCTATTTTATGAAAAGCAGTAGAATATGGCACACTGAAAGATGGACAGATGTGTTTAGATTCAGTTCAGATCCACAGTGATCTCCCCAGCTCTGCTGGCTTAAGGCACAGGAAAAGACAATGTTCTTTGATTCTTGGTTTACAGCCTTCTTTGACTCCCTCCTTTTTCCTAGGGGATTTTATGTTTTGTAGACCCAATAGGATGGGTTTTTGTTCATACATGAATAAGAGAAAAAGCTGTCAGCTAGTTACTTTTCCCTAAGGCATTTGTTTTAGGCCCAGAAATGTTCTAGATTAAAAAAAAAAGTGCTGGCAATGTTAAAGTTTGAGAAGTATAGTGGAAGTTATAAGCTTGAACTGGAAGGATCTTGTTTATTGTGACTTTAGTGTTAAAATATGTATTGCTAAAAAAGAACTTATTGGAATATTGGGGATGACATATGTTCTTTAAACATTGTGCACACATAAATAACTTGATTTCTTTAGTTAGCTTCTTATGTTCATTTTATTTTTCTCAAACTGGAATTGCCAGTTTGTTAAGTCTTTGGGTGATTTAGATTCATTTGTTTCTTTCCAAAAATGTTGTAATCCTGGTTATTTAACAAATGCCATACTATACCTCAGCAGCCTAGAACTAATTTTGCAAATTTTTTCTATAGGATTTAAGAAGATTTTATTCATGTGCATGGCATAGAAGATGAATTCTTCCTCCTCCACCATGAATGAAGAACCTGATGCTCTATCGGTAGTTAACCAGCTACGGGATCTAGCAGCAGATCCATTAAATAGAAGAGCCATCGTCCAGGATCAGGGATGTCTGCCTGGCCTTATTTTATTTATGGACCATCCGAATCCCCCTGTTGTCCACTCAGCTTTACTTGTAAGTTGCCTTTACTAAGTTCAATCTCAGTGTTTTGGTTTTTTTTTAGAAGATGATCGGTAAGGGGATCTTAACCCTTGACTTGGTGTTGTCAGCACCACGCTCACCAGTGAGCTAACCGGCCATCGCTCTATGGGATCCGAACCCATGGTCTTGGTGTTATCAGCACCACACTCTCCCGAGTGAGCCACAGGCCAGCCCCATCAGTGTTTGAATTTTGCAATTAAGGAGAATTTTGAAAAGTGTTACATGACATGCTAAAAAATTTTATAAAGGCTATAGAGCAAGTAATAGTCTGTATCTGTATCTGCAAATATATATGTATGTGCATAGTCCTTTACATAAATGGTTGCATGCCACATTGTTTTTATTCTTTAACACAAATGGTGGCATACTACATGCATGGAATGTTCTGCAACTTCCTCCTTTCAGTTAGCAGGAAGTCTTGAGGATTGTGTCATATCAGTGCAGACAGGCACTCATATTAAAATGGCACTCTTTTTTTTTTTTTCCTTTTTTGTCTTTTTTCGTGTCCGGCAACGGATCGCAACCCTCA
>NW_007727055.1:5947-6988 GCF_000696425.1 Galeopterus variegatus
TCACGCTCCCAAGCGGCGCACTGTAGCAGTGCGCCACCGGGCTGGCCCTAAAATGGCACTTTTAAAAAAAATTTTATAACAGCTTTTCGGTATGTAAATCACATACCATCATATAATTCACCCATTTAATATGTACAACTCAGTGGTTTTTTAGTATATTCAGAGTTGTACAACCATCACCATAATCAATTGTAGAACATTTTTTTCACCTCAAAGAGAAACCCTGTATTTTTTTTACCTATTGCTCCCCAGTCCCCCACCCCCTATTCCTAAGTAACCACTAATCTACTTTCTGTCAGAATTGGCCTTTTCTGGCCAAAAATGCCTATATATTTTTCATGTAAATAGAACCATGTAATACGTAGCCTTTCGTGACTGGTTTCTTTCACTTAACATAATGTTTTCAAGGCTTATCCATATTGTAACATGTATTGCTACATTTCTTTTTTATGGCTGACTAGTATTCAGTTGTATGGACATGCCACATTCTGTGTATTCATTAGCTGATGGACATGGCACTTCTTTTAATATTGAGAGGGAAGGATAAGAAAAAGAGGAAAAGAGAAAAATATATAGGATCAGAGCTAATAATGCAGAGGTAAATAGGGGATTTATAGGGGCTAGAGAAACATGTTAAAGAACAGTACAAGGTAAGCAGGCAAATCTAGAATGTGATAATTTCTTGAGAATAGACCACCTGGTTTCTTGTAAGATAAATAGCTTTAAAAAGAAAGACGGGGTGAAGGGGAGGGAGAGATGGCAGTAACTGTTATAGATTAAAAGACATTTAAGGGACATATCAGCCAAGTGTAGTATGTGGACCTGATTTGGATCCTGATTTGAATAAGTCAACCATAAACATACTTATTAGAGAGCTGGAAATTAATATGGATCAGATAGTAGAGGATATTAAGTAATTATTATTTGCTTTTGCAGATAGATGGTATTAAAGAATTATTATATTTTCATTAAGTTAATTTAAAAAAAATAATTTCTTAAGAATTTACTGAAGTTTTTACAAATGAAATGATATGTTCCCTG
>NW_007727055.1:7964-10986 GCF_000696425.1 Galeopterus variegatus
TTGCCAAGTGGTTGATAATTGTTGAAACTGAGTATGGGTACATTGGGGTCACTGCACATTTTTTCTACTTTTGTGTGTTCTAAAATTATCATTAAAAATGTTTAAAAGAAAATTAATGTAATCAAAATTTTACTTATTGTCCTTTATTTGAGAACACATGATAAATTCCCCATTTAATTTCACAAGGTTGTGTAAAAAATATATATGCTTTTCCTTTTAGAAAATCAAACTATATGATATGAATTTTCTACTTTGCCTTCACAGAATGAGGCTTAACAGGCAAAACAGACATTGATATGAGAGTGAACAGTAGTAACAAATTAGGAAAAATTGCATGGCCCCTAGTTTGGGTCCTATTTCAATAAGAAATGCAGTAAGGCTGAGAAGAGGGGGAGGGTGTTGGTCTCAAGATAGGGACTTGGGGCTGAAGGAATTTTTTTATTGCATGGCCCCTAGTTTGGGTCCTATTTCAATAAGAAATGCAGTAAGGCTGAGAAGAGGGAGAGGGTGTTGGTCTCAAGATAGGGACTTGGGGCTGAAGGAATTTTTTAAAAAATAGACTTTATTTGAGCATGTGTAAATTTAGAAGACAAGGGCTGCTCAGAATTCCTTTTAAGTCACTTCAAGGGTTTCCTGCTCTATGGGGTCTGGTCTTGAGAATTACTATATTCCTTTGGTGGTGTCTTATTTTCTTAGTTTTTTGTATTTCTAGTATCTCTACACTGATGTCTGGTTATTGGTAGAGTAGTTGCTTCTTCTATTACTCTGGAGTGGGCTTTGAGGAGAGGCATTTCCTCTTTCTGGTCTCCGCTGGTGACTCTTCTTCTGTCAGTGCAGTTGAGTGGGTGGCAGCCCATCTGCGTGGTGGCTATGGACGCTATTGTGGTGACAGTGGCTGTGATGGACCACCCATGCAGACATGATGTTTCTAGAGTGCTTCTACCTTCTGCTGGGCAGTGGGGGCTCTCTGTGGCTCCTTGAAGTACTCTTTTATTTAGTGGCAGAAAAGCAATTTCAGACTGTTAAAAAGTAGAGGGGCCAGGAGCACCTGAGCTGTGCACAGCCATGCCAATGGCACTGGGCCTGCCCCCAAAGGTTTACCTTCCAGGAAGCAAAGAGGTGAGGCAAGGTGAGACTGATATCTCCGCTACTAAAGTTATGCTCTTTTGAGGATTCTCCCTGATGCCTCATTTATGGTGAGGTTTCTGCACCTCTGGCTGGTGGAATCCCAAAGTATTCCCAGCCCATTATGAGCTCCAGAAATTGTTTTCCCTACTTTTTGGTGATTTTATTCCTTATCCCTGTGATCTTTAATTCAGGCATGTGTAGATCATTATTCAACTGAGTATTTCTGGGCACTACTCTGTAGATCTTTGCAACTCTCTAGCTGTGCAGAACCCTCCTGTTATTCTGCTCTGCAAATTCTAGCTGCCCCAACTTCTGCAACTGTGATCTCTGCCTCCTAAACTTGACAAGACCACTGGGCTCCATTTGGGTTTCCTCTCCATGTGCTACAGTCTGGAAACTGCCTTCAAACTGGTAAAGTGGGGCAGCTGTAAGGCCCATGTCATCATTTCTTTTCTCTCCGGGATTATAATCCTATGCTACATCCTGTATCTGAAAACAGGTATTTAATATATGTTATCCTGTATGTTTTTTATGGAGGGAGGGCAGTTCCCGTAGCAGTCAATCTTTTATGGGCTGAAGTGGAAGTCATAGTAAGAGTAGTTGCAGGAAGGATAGGAGGTAGTAGTTAGAGGTTGCTGAATATGTGATTTCATAGATGGCACATTTTTGATAATGACCAGGCACTTTGGAAATGAAAGGAAAATGACCAGTGGAATATTAGTAGACTGTGATGGCAGAGTTTTAGGTGGTATGAGTCCACAGAGGTATTACCTGAAAAATCAGCTACCAAACTCTTCAGTGAATGAGTGATTAGGAGGTCTGTAGGTGATGACAATATTTAGGTGTAAAGGAGAAACAGCTAAATGAGATCCCTAAAGAAGCAACATGTGATGGAAATACCTGCAAAAATGCATTTTAAATATTAAGAGAAAAACACTCAAGAAAAGTTAGTTTAACTCACAAAAAATATGCGAACACTAGTTCATCTTTTGTTTTTCAGTTTTAAAAAAAGATAAATTGTAGTAAAAGCAGAATCAGTTCATTTTATAAAAGTGGTTGGATGTTTTATCTCCCTCAGCAATTTATTTTAATTAATGCATAAAAAGCATCTAGGGAAATGAGGGCTAGAGGGACTACTCCCTGAAATTAATAAATGAAATATAGTTCCTTGAGTCCTTGGCAAGGTGCAGTAGTGAAAATAAAACTGAAACAACCTCATTTTGACCTTCAGTTAAGTTAGGAACCTTCATTTCAAAGAGCAGATTTAGCTACCACAGCTCAAAGGATCATTTCTCCCCCAGAGGATTGCTCTGATTATCACATTTAAAGGAGTGTTTCTAAAACACTTCAAAACCAATTGATTCTAAAAACAAAACCTATTTTTCTCTTTGTCTTCCTCTGGTAGGTTAGTAGTGGTTTTAATTTTGAATAGTCTGGACCTGTGAATTAACCTGTGAATTAACTGTTTCTGCTATAGGCTCTTCGATACTTGGCAGAATGCCGTGTGAACAGAGAAAAGATGAAAGGAGAACTGGGGATGATGTTGAGCTTGCAAAATGTTATACAGAAGTAAGTACAACAGAGGGTGTCTCCTAATGCAGTAGAAAAAGGATCTTGTTAAGTGTATACTGATGGTTAATATATGAGGGTACCTCAAAAAATTCGTGGGAAGATTCATATTATCTCCTAATTCTGTTTTTCCATGAACTTTTTGAAGTACCCTTGTATAATTTTACTGAAAAAAATTTTCTTATTTAAGTGGCTGGCCTGTACAGGTATCTGAACCCTTGACGCTGGTGTTCTAACACCATACAAAAACCAACTGAGCTAGCCAGCAAGCCCCCGCGTGAAATTTTTTTTTTTTTTTTTTTGGTCTTTTTCCATGTCCGGCAAC
>NW_007727055.1:11957-13201 GCF_000696425.1 Galeopterus variegatus
AAAGATGACCAGTAAGGGGATCTTAACCCTTGACTTGGTGTTGTCAGCACCACGCTCAGCCAGTGAGCGAACCAGCCATCCCTATATGGGATCCGAACCCGGGGCCTTGGTGTTATCAGCACCGCACTCTCCCGAGTGAGCCACGGGCCGGCCCCAGGTGTAGTTATTGAAGTTTAAAATAAGTGGTAAAAATAAAATGATGTGGGAAATTCAGTTGAAAAATATGTTGAAATATTAAAATATACTTCATATTTGAACTTTAAAAACTTAGAGTAAGGGCCGGCCCGTGGCTCACTTGGGAGAGTGCGGTGCTGATAGTACCAGGGCTGTGGGTTCGGATCCCATATAGGGATGGCCGGTTGGCTCACTGGGTGAGCGTGGTGCTGACAACACCAAGTCAAGGGTTAAGATCCCCTTACTGGTCATCTTTTAAAAAAAAACCAAAAAAAAACTTAGAGTAAGTTTTAGAGGTATAATAGATTTAACCTATAAAACAATTTCTTGTTGGCTCAAGGATGTGAGTA
This sequence comes from Galeopterus variegatus, assembly GCF_000696425.1. Taxonomy (NCBI): domain Eukaryota; kingdom Metazoa; phylum Chordata; class Mammalia; order Dermoptera; family Cynocephalidae; genus Galeopterus; species Galeopterus variegatus. The sequence goes on from NW_007727055.1 coordinate 12,482, forward strand.
TGTATGTTTGTATGTATGTGTTGTATGTATGAGAGAGATACAGCGGTAAAATAGGAGAGACTGGTTGTAGCCAGCCGGTCAGGATGGATTTAGAAGCAAACTTTCCGATCAGCATCTCTCTGTTTAGGAATGCCAAGTTAGGGGGTGGTTTTGTTGTGCTGTTTTGGAACTATGCAACTAAAGAAGTACCAGAAGGATATTTCCATACTCCAGAAAGACCCAGAGAACAAAGAAAATTTGTTTTGAAGGGATGCTACGTTATTAACTGAAGAGAGTCTTACATCTGGCAGCGATCAATGGGGAAACCAGGAAAAAAAAAAAAAAAAAAAAAAAAAAACAGAAGGTAGGGAGAGTAGAGGTTATTCTTCACTTGGGAAGCAGAGAAGAATATTTCATAAAATAGGGAAAATTCTGCAAACTATACTTTGTCCTTTAATCTCCATATTATACTTTCCTAGAGAATTTTGCAGAGATTTTCCCATGTTATTCAATAGCAGGTTTTACTTGTGTTGAGGTCAAATTGTTGCTTACAGATTGACAGTTGGACTGATTTCAGGTTTTCCTTATTTATTTATTTAATTTATTGAATCAAAATCGATTATACATTTTTGGGGGGTGAACATTGAGATATGTTGATTAAATCAATATTACTAGCATATATGTTGTTACAAATCATAGTTATTCTTTCTGCCCCTTGTCCAATCTCTCCCCTTCCCCCAT
>NW_007727055.1:13917-18336 GCF_000696425.1 Galeopterus variegatus
GTTACTCTGTTAACTTGTTGCCTAGATGATCTGTCCAATGCTGAGAGATGTGATCAGGTCCCCCAATATTGTCATAGAGTAGACGCTTCTTCTGTCACTCTGAAATGGGTTTTGTGGAAAGAGACATCCTCTTCTTTTCTTTGCCTCTGCTGGTGACTCTTCTTGTGTGAATGCACTCCAGTGGTTGGCGGACCATCTGCGTGGTGGTTGTGGCGTCTAGCCGCTTTTGCAGCAGCCATGGTTATTGTGGTAGCTGTGGTGGGCCATCCATGTGGAGGTGCAGTTTTTGGCATGCTCCTTGGCTCTGGTGGTATGCCTGGTTGTGGGGTGTATTTGGTCCCCTTCTCCATGCCTCTGGTCCCTGGGCAGGCCCCAAGGCACTGGCACCATGTGCCTGGTTGTGGGAGAGGACTCCAGTCCCCTTCTCCATGTCCTGGGTCCCTGGGCAGGCCCCAAGGTACTGGCACAGTGTGACTGGTTGTGGGAGAGGGGTTCAGTCACCTTCTCCATGTCCTGGGTCCCTGGGCGGGCCCCAAGGTACTGGTGCAGTGTGCCTGGTTGTGGGAGGAGGGTCCAGTCCCCTTCTCATCTAAATTCAGTTTAAGACATTTGCTAATTTGTGTTTCAAGAGTAATACTTCTGATATAAGATGCATTTTCTAAAGCACTTGTGAATATCCAAAATGAGGTATGCTATAAATAAAAAGTTGCTTTAATAAAATGTGGCATTTCAACCTTAAAATATCTCATTTCTTCTGGAGAACTTCCTAAAAATCTAGATTTTGAAACAGTGCCATAATAAATGAAGGTCTATTACTAAAATTGTTTCTTTTGTTTTTTTTTTTTGGTGGCTGGCCAGTACAGGGATCAAACCCTGGACCTTGGTGTTGTCAGCACCACACTCTAACCAACCAAACTAACCGGCCAGCCCCTTCTTAGGATATTTGATGTGGATGAAAACCTTGTGTTTCTTTAAGCTTTTTCTCTGTGTTCTTTCATTTTTAAAAACTTTATATATTAATAATATCTGACCTACAGAAAAGTTGTAAAAACAATACAGAGAATCCCTGTATACTCCATACCTAGATTCTCCAAATTTTAACATTTTACCACGTTTGCTTTATCATTTTCTCTATGTACATATTACTATCGTTATTTGATACATATATAGTCATGACTTATATATTCATTTTGAAATGTGTTCTTTAAGATTAAAAAAGTATCCTTTGTCATGTTTAATACTTGGAATTAGGGCAGGAATTCTACTTTGATGTCAGTACAGTCGATCCTTGAATAATACAGGGTTAGAGGTACTGATCCCTTGCACAGATGAGTATCTGCGTTTAACTTTTGACTCCTCAAAAACTTAGCTTCTGATAGCTTGCTGTTGACTGGAAGCCTTACTGATGGCATAAACAATTGATTAACACATATTTTGAATGTTATATGTATTATATACTGTATTCTTACAATAAAGTAAACTAGATAAAAGAAAATGTTAAGAAAATCATAAGGAAGAGAAAAATACATTTACAGATCCATAAGTGGACTTGCACAGTTCAAACCCGTGTTGTTCAAGGGTTAACTGTGTACAAGTCCTACTCTTTTTGTTTCCATTTGTGTCGTCTGCCTTTGCCCCTTCCTTTATTTTAGCTGTATTTTGTTTTGTGAGCCAAATTGAGAATCTTTTTGTTTAATTAGTGAGATAAGTTCATTTATATTTATTGATGTAACTGGTCTATTTTATCTTAACTCATGTCTTTGTCATAGTTACCATGTGTATTATGTTATAGTTGTCATGTTTATTTCTCTATGTGATTTTTTTTTTTTATTTTGAAAATTTCTGAATGATTTGTCTTATTGTGTTAGTGATTGTCTTTGTACTTAAAAAAAAATGTTTTAAATGTACCATTTTCTTTTTCTTCTTCTTCTTCTTCTTCTTCTTTTTTTTTTTTTTAAAGATGACCAGTAAGGGGATCTTAATCCTTGACTTGGTGTTGTCAGCACCACACTCTCCTAAGTGAGCCACAGGCCGGCCCTTACCATTTTCTTATTTAACCTTTTACTGTCTTACTTGTTAGTTTTTAATGGTGTTTTTTGATTCTCGCCTATTATGTGTTCAGTAGTCATTGAGCTTTTTCTACATTCCTCACTTCCTTTCCCTTCTCCTTTTTTTAAGTTGCATTATTTCTTTTTTGTCAGAACATTTAGGTATTCTTCCAGTCTCTTTCCTGTCTTTGCTTTCAGTCTTACATCTACAGTTAAATATAAAATGTTCATCAGTTTTTTTGCTGAAGTTTTCCCAGTCATCTCTTCATTGGCTGAAGCTCATTCTCTAGGAGATTGCTCAGAAAAGCTCAAGAATTTGCTTTTATTTCATGTTTAAAACTCTTTTTCTATAACCTTGTTACTTGAAGGACAACTGGATTGATACTTGGACAACTGGATTGGATCCTTGGTTTGCCTTTTGTTTTCTTGAGATTTTTGAAAAAGCCAATCCATTTTTGTTTGGATTTTTATGTTGTTTTTGAGAACTCTGAGGCCATATTATCTTTTGTTTTGGTTTTGGCAGCTGGCCAGTAAGGGACCCGAACCCTTGACCTTGGTGTTATAACAGCGCTCTGTAACTGATTGAGCTAATCAGGCAGACCCATTTTATCTTTTAACAAATAAAGATAGTAAAAAAAATTGCTTTTGTGAAGTACATGGAAGTTTATCTAGACTTTATGGGCAATATGAAGTGTTATTAGCATCTAGAATTAGAGCGAAGTGGTGTTGATGTTCAATAAAATACACTTATATTCAGAATGAAAATTATTTTCGATATATGATAAAGCTAAGAACTAACCTTTTGGTTATGTTTTATGAGTAACATTTTGAAACTTCTCAATATAGATAACTAATTAGAAAAAGTGACGAGGAATCAATATACCTCATTATGGAGTAGTAAATTACTGAGAGCAAAGTTCCAGTTACTTAGATGAAAAAGCTTTTCAGGATAGTCTTTTTTTCTGAATGTCAGATTTTAAAGACTGCACTAAATCCAGGACGTTAATCAGCTCTTTCAATTTTCACTTGCCTAAGAAAATTAGGGCAATTAATATCTGTTTAATTATACAGTCTCTCTTACATTTATGGCTAACTGTACCAATATAACACTAGGCTTTTTCTGCCTGAATTTGTTTTGATTCATAGTATTTGAACAGTAATTTTGCTTTATTTAAAAAAAAATGCTAATATAGCTTCCAAATCTGTAGATTCTCTCAGAGTTTCCATTTTAGTTTTAAAAGCATTTTTTAAAAAAAATCAGGACTAAATTATAACTGTGATTTGAACAGCAATGTTTGTGATACTTCATATAGTGCCCAGACCGAAAAGTAACTTATTGTAATTCATTTTTGCTTACATACTTTTTGTAAATTTTGTTTTGCCTAAGACAAAATTTTGTTTTGTTTTAAAAGAGGTCTGGGTCTTTAGATATGTGGGTACTTCAAAAAGTTCGTGGAAAGATTTGTATTATCTTGTAGTTCTATTTTTGTGTGAACTTTTTGAAGCGCCCTTATAGTAGAGGTGTTCTCTCAACAGTTTCATAGGAAAATGTGGTATAATATGAAAATATATTTGGTTCCTGGTTCCTGGCACAGAGCTCTTAAATCTCTCGGAATTTCTTGTATGATGGGTGTATCTTTTGTTACTCATGATGAGCCCTTCTGCATCACACCTGAGTTTATGCAAAGGTAACTTGGGATAGGGCCCCTAGATAGCGTCAGGATGGGGCTAGTCACAGAAAGAGAAAGAACAAGTTAGGAGGTTGGAACTTCTAGCCCCACTCACAAACTTCGGGAAGTGTATGGAGAGGAGCTAGAGATTAAGTTCTGTAAAAACTCTTGAGCAATGATATGTGATGAGCTTCGGGATTGGTGAACACATTGGGGTTCTAGGAGGGTTGCATGCCTGGCCGTGCACCCCCACTTCACCCCCCATGCTTTGCTTTATGTATGTCTTTCAAATGACTGTTTCTGAGTTATATTCTTTATAATAAACTGGTAAATGTAAACAAACTGCCTTTCTGAGTTCTTTGAGCTATTGTAGCAAATTACTGAACCTGAAAAGGGAGGAGTTGTGAGAACCCCCCCTCATCTTTGTAGCACAGTTGGGTAGAAATGTGCGTAACCTGGTGACCCAATACGTGTGACTGGCATTTGAAGTGAAGGTAGGTAGTCTTGTGGAATTTAGTCCTTAAACCTGTAATGTTTGACTCCAACTCCAGGTGGTCAGTGTCAGAATTGAATTAAATCGTAGGACACCCAGTTGGTGTCTGGGGAATCAGAGAAATGGTTGTTGGTGTTGGAAACATCACAGAAAGGTGGCAATAAAATTAATCCTATGAGGTACACCCACCAGAAGAACATATTCGATT
>NW_007727055.1:18815-19957 GCF_000696425.1 Galeopterus variegatus
GAAGGTAGGTAGTCTTGTGGAATTTAGTCCTTAAACCTGTAATGTTTGACTCCAACTCCAGTTGGTCAGTGTCAGAATTGAATTAAATCGTAGGACACCCAGTTGGTGTCTGGGGAATCAGAGAAATGGTTGTTGGTGTTGGAAACATCCCAGAAAGGTGGCAATAAAATTAATCCTATGAGGTACACCCACCAGAAGAACATATTCGATTTGACATGTTTTTAAAATCTTTCAGTTTTAAGTAGAGAAAATTAAAAATCTTTCAGAAAGTAATTTATTACTGTATGAAAATGGTAAAACTGTGGAACTATGAAATAAGGAAGTTAAGAATGGTGCTGGGTGGGGGTATTTAATATTTCATATAACCATTTTTTCTAATCTGTTATCTATAATTGCTTTGTTTATCTAAGTAGACGCAAGCCCATGTGACTTTATAAAGTATATTTTGTTGTAAATTCTCAACTTTCTAATTAAAGTAGTGTGAATAGCTTCTGTAGATATAGGCATTCATAGATGTACATGCATCACCTTTGCAAATTCATATGAACATATGAGTAATGGCTATATCTTCTTTTGCTGCTAATATGGAAGACACTACAACAGGCTTATGAGAGACTTAAGCCCTAAAGCCCCAAGGAATCCATTATGTATAAGAGATTATGTGCTCTCCAGTTTATTTGGAATGGTTTTTAGCTCTTTACCCATTGTTGGGAGTATTGAGAAAATCATCAGTCAGTTTTTTTGTAGAGCTAAATTCTTTGGCAGGACCTCAGTTGAGAAAGTGTAGTAGAGAAATGGTTAGTCTGAGGCATAGGAGCAATGATTAACCAGAAAAAGGTAGGCTAGTTTAAGGAAGCTGACAGAAGCATCATCTTTTTTTCCTAAAACTGTTTGATCTTGTAAGGTAGTCATTAGCTACATGTGGCAATTTAAATTAATTAGAATTAAATTAAATAATCAGTTCCTTAGTCTCACTAGTCCTAGTTCCAAGTATTTAGCAGTCATGTGGCTAGCCTATTTTTATCATCTCAGAAAGTTCTGATGGACAGTGCTATTCTATTTTTATTTTTATTAATTAATTAAGATGACCGGTAAGGGGATCGTAACCCTTGACTTGGTGTTGTCAGCACCACGCTCACCCA
>NW_007727055.1:20907-22344 GCF_000696425.1 Galeopterus variegatus
AATTTTTTATTTCCTTTTTTCCTGTGAAATGGTTTCTAACTTTACATCAGATTCTCAGAGGGGTTAGTAGACCTATTGGTTAAGAACTACTGTTGTAGTTCTTCAGGAACATAATAATTTGATGCAATATAGTATTTTATTTTTTTGGTCACTGTTGGTTCATTTGGAAGCATATAAAAAGGTTTTGAAATAGTGTATTTAAAAAAATTATAAGAAGATCATTAATTGCATCTTCAATTATGTGTTGTGATGATTCTTTTTTTATTTGATGCAAACACTTAAACATTGTTGTGGTGAAAAGGGGTAACAAAAACATACCTTTTCTTTTCTCTCTTAAATTCGCAAATGCCTCTAACCATTGTATTCTTAAACTCTTTATAACTTGTGTTTGGCTAATATTTAAAATATCTGAGCACAACAGTGACATTTTCAATAAACTATAAAACAGCTATCAAGAAAAATGTGACTTTTTTAAAAAAAATAGTTTTTTTGATAGCTGTCTGCAACACAGAGCTAAAATCAGTCAAAGTAACCTATCTCTCTGGCCAACAGTGGCCCAGAAAAGTACCTGGTATAGTAAATTAATTGCCTGGAAAACTGTCAGATTATCACCTTTGGAATTATCTTTAGAGCTAGAATATGTATAGTCTGAATATCAGAAATTGAAGTATTCTTACTCATTCAATAAACAAATTGGCTTACAAAAGTTTTTGTTAGGTCTGTGGAAGATACAAAGAGAATACATCTCTACTCTGAGTTTATATACTTATGAAAAAATAGAATATCAAGATCAGTAGCATAAGTACAAGTGTAGTACTTTGAATGACAGAGAGAAATGGGTTGTTGGGGGGAAGCTTCATAAAGAAGGTAGTGGTCAAGCTGAGCTTTCAAGGGTGAAAATAAGAGTTGGAAAGCCTACGGTCTACATGAAGCTCTTCTGGTTGAAGAAAGTCATGAACAAAGGTTTGTGTGAAAAGCATTCCAGAACAAAGAACAGCAAAGAATATATAAAAATGCATGGCCTTTGTAAGAGATGGCTAAATGTCATAGTCAACTAATGTGAAGAATTATAAAAGGGCAAAATGAGCTGATGTGGATGGTTGAATTGGGACAGATTTTAAGGTCTTGAATATGTGTCAATGGGTTTGGACTTAATTGAGCTCATTTATAGGTGAAATGAGGACTGTTTTCTTATAATTATGTGTACTCACTGTTTATTCAGTTCAACTAATTAATAAGAACCATTAGATCGGTACTGTCCATTATAGTAGCAACCATAAAATTTATATATAAAATTTTTTAATTAATATAAATTACCACATGTAGTGAGTGGCTACCATAATGGACAGCACAGTGAATGAAATTTCTTTCTTTTCTTTTTTTTTTTAAAAGATGGCCGGTAAGGGGATCTTAACCCTTGACTTGGTGTTGTCAGCA
>NW_007727055.1:22850-25214 GCF_000696425.1 Galeopterus variegatus
AGTGAGCCACAGGCCGGCCCATGAAATTTCTTTCTTTAGTTGCACTAGCCACGTTTCAAGTGCTCAGTAGCCACATGTGAGTGGAGAGGGCAGATACAGACCATTGCTGTCACTGCAGAAAGATCTGTTGGATAGTATTGCAGTAGATGTTGATGTGAGGAGTTGCAGTAGGATTTAAGAGTTTAAGAATGAAAATTTTGTTTGAGTTGTGGTTTTATGATATATACATGCTTTCTAAAAGATAAGTAAAAATGTAAATTAAGAAACAGAATCAGTTTGAGTGTACTAAGAAATTTCATAAAATATCTGGTAATGTAAATGATCCTATCCTAATTTTGTTTCTCCTTTTGAATTTTTACATGTTCTATTTTCTTGAAGGTCAAGGTGCTTTCCAATTGAGAGTTGAATGTTAGTTATATATAATCCAGGGACATGTTATAACCTGATGTTGTTAGTTGATTTCCTCTTTAATTAATAGTTTTGATTGAATGGGCTTTTATACCACTATAGTGATGGGTTTTGAATCTCAGTGAATCACGGGGATTTAAAACGAAATTAGAAGACTCTTATAGATGCTTTTTCTACATTATTATTCTAGGATTCACTGGTATTGCTTTTAAATGAAACAAAGCATCAGAATGAAGGAAATAAGGCTCCTCAAAGTTGAGAAAAATTGTATTTCACAGAATCAGTAGCAGTAACAAGACTACTTTATTAATTGATGTTTTTTTTTTTTTTTTTTCCTTAGGACTACAACTCCGGGAGAAACAAAACTTCTGGCCTCTGAAATCTATGACATTCTTCAATCCTCCAATATGGCAGATGGTGATAGTTTTAATGAAATGAATTCACGTCGAAGGAAAGCTCAGTTTTTTCTGGGAACTACAAACAAACGTGCCAAAACTGTGGTTTTGCATATAGATGGTCTTGATGATACGGTAAGAGTTTTATAAATACATGATTCATAGATGGGAAAGAAAAATCATGTCAACTAAATAGTTTCTTCAGTGTCACCTGCTAAGTGTCTTTAGGAGTAAGTCCCAATATCAATATTTTATACTGATAAAGAGGGTCATTTTATGCTACAGGGGTCAATTAGTCAGAGGAAATAAGAATTTTAAATATTTATGCCCCTAATTATAGAGCTTCAAAATATATGAAGCAAAAACTGACAGAAGTGCAAAGAGAAATAGACAAATCTACAGTTAGAGCTAGAGATTTCAACACAGTGCTCTTGGTAGAACAGGTATAAAGAAAATCAGTAAGGGTATAGAATACTCGAGTAATGCTATCAACCATCTTAACCTAATTGATATTTATAGAACTCACAGCGTAATATTCATTCTTTTCCTGTGCACATGGAACATTTACGAAGGTGGACCATATTATGGGTCGTAAAAGAAGTCATAATAAATTTAAAAGGATTGAAATCACATAAACTATGTTCTCTGAGCATAATGAAATCAAATTAGAAATCAATAACAAAGATATCTGGAAAATTCCCTCAAACTAAATAGCACATTTCTAAAATAATTCATGAGGCAANACAGCGTAATATTCATTCTTTTCCTGTGCACATGGAACATTTACGAAGGTGGACCATATTACAGGTCGTAAAAGAAGTCATAATAAATTTAAAAGGATTGAAATCACATAAAGTATGTTCTCTGAGCATAATGAAATCAAATTAGAAATCAATAACAAAGATATCTGGAAGATATCTGGAAAATTCCCTCAAACTAAATAGCACATTTCTAAAATAATTCATGAGGCAATGAATAAATCAAAGGAGAAATTAGAAAGCATTTTGAACTGAATAAAAATAAAAGTGTAACATAAATTTGTGGGGAAGCAGCTAAAATTGTTTGGAGTGGAAATTCATTAGCACCAAATGCATACATGTTTTATATACAAAAGAAAAGGTATCAATCAATGACTTAAGCTTCTACCTTAAGAAACTAGAAGAAGAGCAAATTAAAGCTTAGACAGACAGAAGTGGGGAAACAAAAAACAGCAGAAATCAGTGAAATGAAACCCAGTAGAGAAAAATCAATGAAATCAAAAGCTGGTCTTTGACATGATCAATAAAATTAATAAACCTCTAGCCAAACTGATCAAAAATAAAAGAGAAAAGTCACAAATTATCAATATCAGAAATGAGAGGACATTACTATAGCTCCTACAAACATTGAAAGGGTAAGTGAATATTTAAAATAATTTTATGCCAATAGATTTGTTAATATAGATGAAATGGGAAAATTTCTTTTCTTTCTTTTTTTTTTTTGTCTTTTGTCTTTTGTCTTTTTTTTCTGTGTCCGGCAACGGGTCGCAACCCTCAGTGTTGCCCCCGTACCGGACCGGGGA
>NW_007727055.1:25974-40068 GCF_000696425.1 Galeopterus variegatus
GCGGGAGCGCCGCCGCGCTTCCCAAGCGGCGCACTTATCCAGTGCGCCACCGGTCCGGCCCATTTCTTTTTTTTTTTTTTGGTTGGCTGGTAAGGGAATCCAAACCCTTGACCTTGGTGTTATAACACTGCACTATAACCAACTAAGCTAGCTGGCCAGCCTGGATGAAAAATTTCTTGAAAGACACAAATTATCAAAGCTCAGTAAAGAAAAAAAATAGATGACCTGATTATTATCTGTTAAAGAACTGAATTTGGAGTTAAAAACCTTCCCATAAAGAAGGCTTCAGGCCAGGATGACCTCACTAGTGAATTCTACCAAATATTTAAGGCAGAAATAATACCAATTGTATAGAATCTTTTATCAGCACCGCACTCTACCTTTTTTTTTCTCTTTCTTTCTTTCTTTTTTTTTTTTTTTAAAAAAAGATGACTGGTAAGGGGATCTCAACCTTTGGCTTGGTGTTGTCAGCACAACACTCAACCAGTGAGCAAACCGGCTATCCCTATATAGAATCCGAACCCATGGCCTTGGTGTTATCAGCACCGCACTCTACCAAGTGAGCCACGGGCCGGCCTTAGAATCTTTTAGAATATTATAGAACTACAGTAGTAATTCTTCGTAACTTGTGATTTCTTCTGAACTTACTCTACTTTGTTTGCTTTTAATATTAACCAGTCCAGCTTTCTTTTGGTTAGTGTATATCTTTCTTCTATTTGTGTCTGTATTTCAAGTGGATATCTTATATCATATGGTTACTTTTTTATCTACTCTGAAAATCTCTGCCTTTTAATTGGGGTGTTTGGGCCATTTAAATTTAATATAATTATTGATATGGTTTAGTTTAAACCAACTATCTTGCTAATTACTATTTTTCCCATCTGTTCTTTGCTTCCCTTTTTTCTTTCTGGTTTCTTTTGGGCAAATTGAATGTTTTTTTTTTTTTTTTTTTTTTTTTTTTTAAAGATGACCGGTAAGGGGATGTTAACCCTTGACTTTGGTGTTGTCAGCACCACACTCACCCAGTGAGCTAACCGGCCATCCCTATATGGGATCCGAACCCATGGCCTTGGTGTTATCAGCACCGCACTCTCCCGAGTGAGCCACAGGCCGGCCCCCAAATTGAATGTTTTTATGATTCCATTTACCTCTTTTGTTGGTTTATTAGCTACAGTTCTTTTTCTGGGTTAGGATTTGTTTTATATATCCTTGACTTATCAGTGTAGCTTCAATTAATATTATATCATTTTATGTATGCTTCAATTAATATTATATCATTTTATGTATACTCATAACAGTATGCTTTCATTTTTTTCTCTTCCTGCTTTTGGGCTATTGTTATCATACATTTTACTTCTACATATGTCAGAAACCCCACAGTACATTATTATTACTTTTGCTTTAAACAGTCTCTTTTGAAGACATTTAAAAAACAAAAAGTACTTTATATCCATATATTTACTATTGGGGCTCTTTATCCGTTTGTATTGATCTAGATTTTTATTTGATATCATTTCCTCTGCCTGAAGGACTTTCTTTTACATTTCTTGTAGTACATGTCTGCTGGAGATCAATTCTTTTAGTTTTTTTTTTTTGATTGAAATATAATTCACATACTATACAATCCACCATCTTAAAGTGTACACTTCAGTAGTTTTTAGTATACTCACATGGTTGTGTAACCATTGCTATGCTGTAATTCCAGTGCATTTCATCACCCCAAAAGAAACCCCTTACCCATTAGTAATCCCTCTCCCTAGACTCGGAGAACCACTAGCCTACTTCCTGTCTCTATGGTTTTGCCTTTTTTGGATATTTCATATAGATTAAATCATATAATATATGACCTTTTGCGTCTGGCTTTCACTTACCATAATGATTTTAAGGTTTATCCATTTTGTAGCATGTATCAGTACATCTTTTTTAATAGTTTTTCATTGCATGGATAAGCAATATTTTGTTTATTTGTTTATTAATTGATGGACATTTGGGTTGTTTCCACATTTTGGCTCTTATAAATCTGCTGTGAACATGTGTGTACAAGTTTTTGTGCGAGCGTATGTTCTCAGTCCTCTTGGGTATATACCTAGGGGTGGAGTTGCTAAATCATTTGTAATCCTATGTTTCACTTTTTGAGGAACTGCCTGACTGTTTTCCACAGTAGCTGCATCATTTTACATTCTAGCCACCACTTTATGAGGAATCTACTTTCTCATCCCCTTTAACACTCGTTATTTTCTATTTTATTTATTATATATATTCCTAGTGGGTGTGAAGTGGTATATATATTTTATTTATTATATATATTCCTAGTGGGTGTGAAGTGGTATATTATTATGGTTTTGATTTGCGTTTCCCTAATGATTAATGATATTGAGCATCTTTTCATATACTTACTGGCCATTTTATAGGGTTTATTTTATCCATCTTTAACATCCATGTTTTCTCTTCTTTGGGGGATGCTCATTTAAATTCTTTGCCCATTTTATTTTTTTATTTAGTTTTTTTTTCCTTTGCATATTTAAAAATTGCCTATTATTTGTCTTTTTGTTGTTGAGTTTTTTTTAATATGATGTATTAAATTGATTGATCTTCATGTATTGAAACAATCTTTTATTCCTGGGATAAATTCCACTTTTGTTATGGTGTATAATCCTTTTAATATGCTGCTGGATTTAGTTTGCTAGTGTTTTGTCAAGAAGTTTTGTATCTATATTCATATGGGATATTGATCTGTAGCTTTTCCCTTGTGATGTCTTTTTCTGGTTTTGGTGTCAAAGTAATACTGGCTTTATAAAATGAGTTGGGAAGTATCTGGATGAGGTAATGAATGATTGGCTTTAATTCTTTTTTAAACGTTTGGTAGAATTCACCGGTGAAGCCATTTGGTTACGGGCTTTTCTTTATGGGCAGTTTTTTGATTGTTAATTCAAATCTTTTTACTTGTTACAGGTCTGTGGGGTTTTTTTTTTTTTTTGTTTTGTTTTTCCTTCAGTCAGTTTTGGTAGTTTTTGTCAGTTTTTTGATTGTTAATTCAAATCTTTTTACTTGTTACAGGTCTGTGGGGTTTTTTTTTTTGTTTTTTTTTTTCCTTCAGTCAGTTTTGGTAGTTTTTGTTTTTCTAGGAATTTTTCCATTTCATTGGAGTTATCTAATATATTGACATACAGTTATTCATAGTATTTGCTTATAGTCTTTTTTGCTTCTTTAAGGTTATAATGTCCACTCTTATTTCTGATTTTACGAATTTGAGTCTTTTATTTCTGTATTTTTCATGATCATTCTAGCTAAAGGTTTATCAGTTTTGTCGAACTTTTCAGAGAACCAACTTTCGATATCACTGATTTTTTTTTTTTAATTCACCAGCTCCCTCCCAACCCCTACTCTGTTCTTTATTATTTCCTTTATTCTGCTTGCTTTGAGTTTAGTTTGCTCTTTTTCTTGTTTCTTAGGGTGAAAAGTTAGGTTAATGATTTGAGATTTTCTTCTATTTTAAAGTAGTCATTACAGCTATAAATTTCCCTCTAAACACTGTTTCTTCTGCATCATATTAGTTTTGGTATGTTATGTTTTCATGTCATTTGTCTCTAAGTATTTTCTCTTGTGATTTCTTCTTTGACCTGTTAGTTATTTAGGAGTGTGTTGTTTAATTTCCACATATTTCTGAATTTCCAAATTTCTTTCTCTTATTGATTTCTAATTTCATTCCATGTGATTGGACAAGATACTTACAGTCCAAGACATTGATTTTTTTTTTTTTTTTAAAGATGACCGGTAAGGGGATCTTAACCCTTGACTTGGTGTTGTCAGCACCACGCTCAGCCAGTGAGCGAACCGGCCATCCCTATGTGGGATCCGAACCCGGGGCCTTGGTGTTATCAGCACCGCACTCTCCCGAGTGAGCCACGGGCCGGCCTACCCAGCATATGTTCTGTCCTGGAGAATATTCCATATGCACTTGAGAATTTGTGTATTATTGGTTGGAGTGTTCTGTAAGTGTGTGTTATGTTTAGTAGGATTATAGTGTTGCTTAAATCTTCTTTCTCCTTGCTGCTCTTCTGTCTAGTTGTTCCATTCACTTTTGAAAGTCAGGTATTGAAGTCTCCAACTCTCAGTTTTGTAAGTCTGAAAAGTCCTTATTTTATTTTTGTTTTTGAGAGAAATTTTCAATGAGTATAGTATTCAAGGTGAGAGTTATTTTTCTTACCACACTTTCGGGTGTTCTTCTGCCTTGCATTTTTTTCTCTTCAGAATTCTGCTGTTATTCAAATTATTCCTTTGTATCTTATTCCCCATCCCTGCTTTTTAGATTTTCTCTTTTATCACAGGTTTTGTTCAGTTTGCTTAAGATGTGCCTGGGTATGACTTTATTCATGTTTATTCTGCTTCACGTTCATTCAGCTTCTTGAATCTACGGGTTTATGGTTTGCAACAAATTTGGACTATTTTTTTTTGTTACTTCAAATATTTTTTCTGTCCCCCATTTGCATTGGTCTTTCAAGGATTTCAGTTACTCATGTATTTGACCACTTGAAGTTCTCTTACAGTTCACTGATATTCTGTTCTTTCTTCTTCTTCTTTTTTTTTTTTTTTTAAAAAAAAAGATGACTGGTAAAGGGATCTTAACCCTTAACTTGGTGTTGTCAGCACCACACTCTCCCAAGTGAGCCAACCGGCCATCCCTATATAGGGATCCGAACCCATGGCCTTGGTGTTATCAGCACCACACTCTCCCAAGTGAGCCGTGGGCCATCCTTCTGTTCTTTCTTTTTCAATCTTTTTTCTCTCTGTTTCATTTTGGATAGTTTCCTGTCACTATATTGGCTAAATTTGTCTCCTGTGAGTGTTTAATTTGCTGTTAATCTTATCCAATGTATTTTTTAACCACAGATGTTGTTTTAGTGTATCTCTAGAAGTTTGATTTTTTTATATCTCCTTAGCATGTTTACACTTTTCTCTATCTGCTTGAACATACAGAATATATTAGAATAACTATTTGATGTGCTTGTCTACTAATTCTATCTGTGTTACTTCTGAGTGTGTTTCTATTGATTGATTTTTCTAATTATATTTTGTATTTTCTTCTTTGCATGCCTGGTAAGTTTTGTTTTGTAGTAAGTCTTTTATTTATTTATATTTTAATTATTTTTAATTGACACATAACTGTACATATTTATGTGGTACAATGTGAAATCTGGATTCAGGTATACAGTGTGTAATGATCAAATCAGGGTAATCAGTATATCCATCACTTCAAATATTTGTCATTTTTTTGTTTTGAGAACATTCAGAATCCTCTCTTCTAGTTATTTGAGATTATACAATAAATTATTATTAACTATAGTCACCCTACAGTGCTATAGAATACTAGATTTTATTCCTCCTATCTAGCTATAATTTTGTATTGCCAATCTCTCCCTATTCCACCACTACACCCCCACCCCTTTTTGGTCTCTAGTAACAACTATTTTATGCTCCACTTCTGCAAGATCAACTTTTTTAGCTTCCACGTATGAATGAGAACATGCAGTATTCATCTTTCTATGCCTGGCTTATTTCATCTAACATAATGCCCTCCAGGCTCATCCCTGATGCCCCAAATGGCAGGATTTCATTTTTTTTATGGTTGAGTAGTATTCCGTTGTTTATATATACCACATTTTCTTTATCCAGTCATCTGCTGATGGACATTTAGGTTGATTTCATATCTTGGCTATTGTGAATAGTGCTGCAATAAACATGGGAGATCTGTTATACCTTTAACATATTGATTTCCTTTTACTTTGTATATATGAGGGGTCTTTAAAAAGTTCCTGGAAAGATTTGTATTCTTCTAAACCCATTTTTCCATGAACTTTTTGAAGTACCTTTACATATCCAGTAGTGGGATTGCTGGATCATATGGTAATTCTCCAAGCTTTTTGAAAAACCTTTCTTATTATTTTCTATAATGCATGTTTGGTAATTTTTGATTGGGTGCCAGATAATGTGGATTTTACATTGTGGATTTTACATAGGTTTCTAGATAGGAGATACCAAAATTGTAGAGATGTTAGTTTTTTCTAAATTTATACACTTAAAATAATATCAGTCAATTCGAAAGACTTTGGAACTTTACTACCTGGTCTAAAAGTTCACAAGGTAGAACGTACTAACGTTAACAATAGAAAGGACACCTTGTATTAGCCACTATTTTAGGTACCACAATGAAAGAAATAAGCAAAAATTCTTGCTCTTTACACTAGCATTTTAGCTGGGGGAGACAGGCAATATGTCTGGTGAAAAAGTGTTAATTTGTGTTGAAATAAAGATGAATTGGCCTTATGAATCTCATTCCTCATTGTTACGTATGGTTGGAATTTAGTGCCACCCTCTTTACCTGTAATAAACTAGGCAAGTTACTTTTCTATTTTTTGCTTTCTTTACATTTGAAGTAAGGAACAGGTTGAAGCAGTAGTATCCTAACTCTCTCATATGTGCTATACAAACTTTTCACTTTTAAGTTTAACTAGTGTTGAATACATGAAAGAGGTAGACATGGAACTGTTTGGTGCGAGTTCCCTAAAGGGGCTTCACAGAGCCAGAGACAGTGCACTGGATGAGCCCACGGTAGGCCTCGCTCTGCCATGGACCGTTGTGTACCAGATCCTTCCCTGCATACTGGTGAAATGCAGAAGTGAGAAGTGGCTTCAGTAGGGAGATGAGCAGTGATGGGAGAGTTATTGTGAAGGGAGTGGGAATAAGTTCGAAAAGTAAGTACAATCTAGAGACTTGGCACAGGGGTCAATTGTGAATTCCTTTCCCCTCAGAAGTACTAAGTCAGAACCTCTTCTTAATACAGAAACAGGAAAATTTAGAGAGAGTGATTTGGTGTGGGCTAGAGGTGCAGGGAGTGATGAGGAGAAAGTGCAGTTACTTTTTAATCCATTTTCATGTTGGATCTTGTGTTAATATTACTTGATATACAAGAGGATATGTCTGATAAACAAATGAAAAAAAAGTCTTATTGGAGTTATGATGTTAGTGATAGCTGAAGTGATGAGAATAGTCTCCTGAGGACAAAGCAGAAAGAAAGTCACTTAGTTTTAGGCACTGGATTTTGGTGGTGAGATGAGACAGAGATGCGTATTATATTGTATCATGAACAGCATCAGAGGAAAATGAGATCCAAAAAGAAGATATTGATTACCCTTGAGAATGCAATGGTAACCATTGAGAATGCCATAAATAAAGGATGCAGTGATATTTATAAATACCAAGTGATTTAAGGAATAGTGATTCAAACACTAAATCCTCACTAATTCTAACTTCAGTCTATTAGGGTTTATCTCTAGAGATTTTTAAACTAGAGCAGGGGTCAGTAAATCTTTTCTTCACAGGGCCAGAGGGTAATATTTTAGGCTTTGCAGGCCATAATAGTCTCTATCACAACTACTAACTGCCTTTGCATGAAACTAGCTTCAGATAATATTTAAACAAATGTGTGTGGCTGTGTTCCAGTAAATATTTACAAAAACAGTGATAGACTATATAGTTCGCCCACCTTTGAACTACAGAAACTTCTGCTTTGGGGCTATTTTTTATGTATTGTTCTTTTGCTCTGTTTAAGAAGTAAATTGACATTGGCTAACTTCTTTTGATAAAAATTATTAAAACTACATATGAGTATTGAAGCTTAGAAATTCTAGAAGGAATTACTGTTCTGCTGATCTTGTAGAATTTAATAAACTTGACTAATCAACCCTCCAACCCCCACCTTTCCACCCTTCATCCCCAACCCTTGTGCCCTGAAATATGAGATGGCAGAACTGAAATAGGTACATTTGCTCCCCTTCCCCCCAAAATAGAATGACTAGTTCAATGTGGTTTGAGTTGATGTATTTCCTTTTACTATTTTACCTATTTTAATAATTTTCTTTTCCTTTTTCAGTCACGGAGAAATCTATGTGAAGAGGCTTTGTTAAAAATTAAAGGTGTTATTAGCTTTACGTTTCAAATGGCTGTTCAAAGATGTGTGGTGCGAATCCGTTCAGATTTGAAAGCAGAGGTTAGTATTTTAAATGGCTGAGAATGCTTGAGTTACAGGTAAACACATCAGTGTTCAAACCTGTTCCTTTTATGCCTAGGCTTTGGCATCAGCGATAGCGTCAACCAAGGTGATGAAAGCTCAGCAAGTTGTGAAAAGTGAAAGTGGAGAAGAGGTAAAAGTTTATTTAGTTTTCTTTATACCCAACTCAGACTCTTGGTTACTTTTTATGGCTAGGAGATTGCCAGTATTTCTAGACCAACAGTTGCCAAATATGTAAGAATGTGGTGTTTCTCGGTTAACAGTTAACCGTTCTAGAAATATAAAGAGATCTTTTATGGATTTCAGAGTCTGCTTTTGTGAAGAAAACTTTTTATCTCAGTGGAGGTATCTTGCTGATTTTATAGGGAAATAAAAGATATATGGTTTCTTTACATTTATTTTTAAAGTACTTTCTAACCTTAACTAGTGTTGCCAATCCAAAAAATAAAGGTGCAACCATTGGGCAAGTAAATAGGGTGACAGTCCTTGCCAGTCACTACTCTTTTCACTAGCTTTGTGATAGGGGAAATTAATATGTATGCTTTGAGCTCATTTGGGTTCCCCTAGACATGGGGTTCCATACCTCTCCAGGGGCCCACAGAGGTTGCTCATTTACTCCTAGGGCCTCAGCAGATCAGTATCTGAGTTCTCATTTGCAGTTTTCTTTTCTGTGCTTATGTAGTGCTCAGCAATTGGGCCAACCATCATGTAAGAGGAAAAGTTTAGAAGGAATAGCACCCCTGAGAATAAATATGGTAATTAGCATTAGGAGTAAGGTTGACCTTTAATGTATGACACATATGTATATGTCATATATATATAATGTTTTATATATTTATATTAAACATTAAGTTGATTTTGTGATAATTTTTAACAGATGTTGGTTCCATTCCAAGATACTCCTGTGGAAGTAGAACAGAATACAGAGCTGCCCGACTACCTGCCTGAGGATGAGAGTCCTTCAAAGGAGCAGGACAAAGCAGTGTCCCGGGTTGGCTCACACCCAGAGGGTGGAGCTGGCTGGCTGAGCACAGCTGCAAACTTTTTATCCAGATCATTTTACTGGTGACTTCAATTTGGGGCTCAAGGACTGTGTGAACCAACAAGGGGCCAGTTTTCCATTGTTGTGGTGAACTGTCAAGTGCAATTTGCAATAAGTTATCATGAAAAGTTTTTAGATTACATGATTGTGTATGCTGCATTATACATTTTATTGGACATTTTACCCACTGAGTGGCAAAAAGGGCAGAGGTGACAGGTGGAATTGCTTTGTTTATGAAGGTATTTTGGTTTTGTTTTCCTTTGCTTAATTGCCTCACTTTTTAAAAATCATGGGTCCACTGTTAAAACCAAACATGTATGTGCAGCTTTACATTTTATTTTACATGATGCACATGATTAGGAAAACTCATTTTCTCCTCAAGTCTCAGGACCTATCTGAAGAGAAGTTTTTTTGTAGCTAGCTCACGTTGTGCATGAAGTACCGAACATTTTTCTCTGCTTTTTTTCATGAAGGATACATGCTTTGGTACTCTTCACTAAAAGTTGAAAACATTTTTTGTTACCCCTCTTTTGTGCCTTTTTAATTTTGCCAACCAGGTTTATAGAAAGGATATTACTAATGATATTTTGCAAATTAAAATATGTTCATTTGAACATAATAGTCCCCTATAAATACAACTGTACAAAATCTTTTTAATCTTATTATAATTTTAATAAGATTAAAACAAAATCAATTGAGAAGAAGGAAACATGTATATTAGCAAAGTGCTTTTGGAGACTGTTTGAATGTGACCAAATGTGGTTCTAGTTGTCTACTGTTCACTTTGGTTTATATCAGCTCTTGAGAGTTAAGTCCACCATGATATCGTGAATAACTGTAAATGGCCTCTAGGCCTTACTTTGTGGTTATACACTATTTACTGCTTGAAAAAAATAATAGTAGTAAAGAACTGACAAACTTGAAAAAAGGAAACAAAAATTGAACGCCTATTATGCCGCGGTGCCACTTTGGTAGAGTCTAACTTTAAAACGTGAATTGCTTGGTAGAAGCTTATTCAGTAGGTATTTCCTTATATTGCCTTTTGTGAGTTTATTATGAAAATGCTGCAGTCATATTGAATGAAAAATTACCCAAATTATTGCTTATAAAGAAATAAAGCCAGCATTGGTCACTTAATCTTGTTTCTCATGTCCAGCCAAAAAAAAAGGAACTTCTGTGAAGGTAAGATAAATAAATATGTATACATATATATATATTTTTTGGTAGGTGAGAGCTAATTATACATATGCAGTGCTTTATTAGATTTCTGAAATATTTGTCAACTAAATTTTTTTTGGAAACCCAACTAAATCCAGATACATTTTTATGTTAATGTGGTTAAAAACTAATAGGAAGAAATTGAAATTATTTTTATCAACCTGTAGAGCTGCTGTTTACTACTTGGAGAATGTGAAATGAAAATTGGATCCCGAATGGTTTCCTTGTTTTCATTGCTTCTCTTTTAGAGAAAATTAAAATTACCCATTGTCACTGGAGAAAAAATAATTGCAAAATATCATCACTAGTGAGGGTCTTGAGTTCACTAATGTTGTGACCTTTTTGAGGGAAAGTTATTGAGGGAATTGAGAACAATATTTCTTCATGTGTTTGGTCTTTGATGCAGGTGACACGCACAAACTGAAAATACAAGCTTTCAGGGCACACATTGCTCTAAATGCATAATACAACTTGCTGCCAGAACCAGATGTGTTGAAAAATAAAACAAAACCACCTCCTTTCTATAGCCATTAAAGCAAAGTTTACTGTTTTAACAATTTTGTACTTTATTTTGCATTGCCACATATCTGCTTATTTGAAAAACTATGTCCCTTTGGAAGTAGTGGTTTCAGTGCAAGTAGGAATTACAGCTTGATGTTTGTGTGTTGTAATTCTAAGTGTTCTTTTATTCCAGGTCTTATAGAGCAGTTAAGGCAACTATAACAGCAGTTTTTGAAATATGTTGTAAAATAATTAAAGGAAACATAATTAAAATTGAATGGATATTGTATTCTTGTGATATAAGCATTATTGATTACTCTTAAGCCTGTTTGTACACACACTGCCTGGCATACTCTCCCAGGTCCCTGCAGTATGTGACTAATTCCCGTGAACCTTCTATTCATCTGCTTCCCAACATCACACCTCTCTCTCCCCAGGATTGGGACAGATGCTCCCTTAAATACACTCATCATAGCACTTATCACAGTATGTTAAAATTGCATACAGTGTATGTTCCCTACTAAGCTCTGAGAATAGAGAGAGTCTTCTTCACATTAATGTTGTAACTGTACCTGGCCAATAATAAATGCTCAAATATTTTTTGGGAAAACGAACAAAGAATTTTTTTTTTGGACTGGTAAGGGGGTTGCAACCCTTGGCACGGTGTGGTCTGCACCATGCTCAGCCAGTGAGTGCACCGGCCATCCCTATATAGGATCAGAACCCACGGCCTCAGCCCTACCAGCACCGCACTCTCTCCTGAGTGAGCCATGGGGCCGGTCCGAACAAAGAATTTTTAAAAAATCTGTAAAAATAAATGAAATCTACTTAATAGGGCAAAAGGAAAAATGTCAGGTTATATATATATATATATATTTTTTTTTTTTTCTGGGCAATTAATTGGTAAGTATTTAGCAAACTCCTTCATTTATTTTGTAATTTGGTTTTTATTTTATTTTATTTTTTATTTTTTTTTCCTTTTTGTCTTTTTTACTGACGAGTAACAGGATCGCAACCCTCGGTGTCGCGCCCGTACCGCGCTCAGCCAGTGAGCGGGAACCGGTCTCCACATGGGATCCAAACCCTCAGCGGGAGCGCCGCCACACTCCCAAGCGGCGCACTCTCCAGTGTGCCACCGGGCCGGCCCTGGTTTTTATTTTTTTTAAAAGTGGGAGGGGGCATAATACTTGCTCCATTGAATGAAGTTAGGATTAATTTATCCTGATTCTTACTGTGTAGGTGTGTGTCCATGTCCATATATACAAGGGTACTTCAAAAAGTTCATGGAAAAATGGAATTGAAAAGTAATATGCATCTTTCCATGAATTTTTTGAAGACCCTTATGTGTGTATATATGTGTGTGTGTGTATATGTGTGTATATATATAAATAATGGTTTCAATTCGATTTTTGTTTTATCATTTACTAGCTATGTAATCCTAGGTAATAGTTTAATTTCTGAACTTTTCTTCATTAGTAAAATAGAGATAATTCTTCTACTTCATGGGGTCATTATTAGGATTCAGTAAAATCATGCGTGCTTTAAAAATTAAACATTTACCAGTGTATGAGGGAATTATTGTTACTAGAAGTTTGACATAATTTTCTTTTCCTTGATTCTGAAGTGATACACTTATACTTTTCTAATCACACTTTTATCTGACTCCCTATCTTTCTACATCCAATCAGAGAGGTTTTTTTTGAGGCTTATTCATCTGCTGTTTGATTTTTATCTAAATTTTCTTCTTTGAAGAATTCATCTGTTGTTAGGATTTCAATTACCTTTGTGTAGGTATCTTCTCAATTTCCATTGTTCTGGTCCCTTTGGACAGCTCTCCTTCCTTTACAGTATCTATCAAATGTAAAGTCTGTGAATTTTTATTTCAATTAGAACAAAACTAATGGTAGGCATACATTAAATTTAACGAAAACTAATTCTGTGCCAGGCACTGTTTTAATTGCTTTACAGATATTTACTTGTTTAACCTTTAACAACTATGAGGTGTAGGTACTCTTATTAGATCACCATTTTACAAAGAGGAAAAATGAGACAGAGATTAAGTAACTCATTATTCCAGGTCACACTCGGTCAGTCTGGCTCCTGAGCCTCTACACTGTCACAAGTCAGCCTGCACTTAATGTCCCCCTCCTGTGACTTTCTATTTCTATCACCACCAGTTCTAGTCCAGGCTTGTATTAGGCCAAGTGACTTACCTCTGTTAACAATCAAACTTCAGTGTCTGGAGACTAGAAAGGTTAGGTACATGAAAGAAAGAAGCCTGATCAGGAAAACACATGGAAAGCACCTGGCCTATTTAAAGAGGGAAAGCACATTTTACTCATGTGGATTGTTGGCTTTTAAGAATGCAGAGATTCTGGACTTTTTGCTCTTCCAGATCCTAATACACTACCTGATCCACATAAAACATGTCGGTCAGCTAGAAACTGATTACTCTTACTTCTAGAAAAACCCAATTTTAATTTGTCAGATTAATCTTTTTTTTTTTTTTTTTTTGTCTTTTTTCGTGTCCGGCAATGGATCGCAACCCCCAGGGTCGCGCCCGCACTGGACCGGGACCGGCAACGGGATTGCAACCCTCGGTGCCGCGCCCGCACCTCGAGCGCCGCCATGCTCCCAAGCGGCACACTGTAGCAGTGCGCCACCGGGCCGGCCCTGTCAGATTAATCTTAACAGTTTTTTTTTTATTATTTTCTGCTTTAATGTCAACAGTCACCTATAGATTAAAGTTTGGACTGCTTTGTCTAGCATCAAAAGTGTCCTGAGAGTTTAGCCCCTAACCTGTTCTTTCACACATTCTGCAAGCATTAGTTCAGACTTTCTGTATGTAAGGCACAGTTGTATATCTCATTGTTACAAAAAATAGTCTGCTTTACTTATGCTTGTCTGTTATAGCTTAAATATTTCATATTCATCCAACTGTCTAGATCTTTTTTTTTGACGGGTAAGGGGATCACAACCCTTGGCTTGGTATTGCCTGCACCACGCTCGGCCAGTGAGTGCACCAGCCATCCCTATATAGGATCTGAACCTGCGGCCTCGGCGCTACCAGCGCCACACACTCCCGAGTGAGCCACGGGGCCGGCCCCAACTGTCTAGATCTTTGCTCATATTCTTATCTGGAATTTTCTTCTTTACACTCTGATCCCCTCTAAAATATTTTATTATAAGAACTTTTATAACAAAAATAACAAACTCAGCATATTGCACACATGCTTAAAGAAAGCACAAGCCACCTGTCATCCCA
>NW_007727055.1:40874-49647 GCF_000696425.1 Galeopterus variegatus
CTTTCTGTATGTAAGGCACAGTTGTATATCTCATTGTTACAAAAAATAGTCTGCTTTACTTATGCTTGTCTGTTATAGCTTAAATATTTTATATTCATCCAACTGTCTAGATCTTTGCTCATATTCTTATCTGGAATTTTCTTCTTTACACTCTGATCCCCTTATAATAAAAATATTTTATTATAAGAACTTTTATAACAAAAATAACAAACTCAGCATATTGCACACATGCTTAAAGAAAGCACAAGCCACCTGTCATCCCACAATACAGACAACGTAGGTATCTGAATATTTTGACTCGTTTTATCCTCATTTGGTTTTTTTGTGTTGGTAAGAAGTATACACTTTAAATTTTTAACATGTTCTAAATAGCTATCCAGCGGAAAGTAATTGTACTCTCCTTTTGAACCTTAGTCATTGGTTCCTCTCACTAGGGACAGTCACTGTTACTAATTTTGTGTGCCCATCAGAGATATTCTATAAATTTACCAGCTTTTTCTTATTTTTCCCCCCCACAGTGTAATGTCCTGCACCTTACTCTTTTCACTTAAAGTGTATCTTAGAAGTTACTCTATATCCGTGTATAAAGCAGTTTTTTAGATTCACAGTATTATGATATATTAATGTTCCATAATTTATGTCCTTTGATTGTAATCTTTTGCCCTTACAAATATTGCTAGGTATGTAGGATGGATTCCTAGATGTGGAATTGCTGGGTCAAAGGCTGTAAGTGTGTTTAGTTTTGATAGTTCCTGCCTCCTAAGAGATTATTCCAGATTCCACTATCACCAGCAAAGTGTGAGAGTTCCCCTCAGCGTCTCCAACTCTTTGTTATCCCACAGTAAGCCCTTTGCCATCTGACAAAATGGCATCTCTTATGAATGAGTGAGCTTTTTATATATTTAAGAGCTGTTTGATTATTTTTTTTTCTATAAACGTTCTTTTTTTATTTTGGGGAGATGAGGCTTGATCTTCCTTACTCATTTGTAGAAAATCTTTAACATACTAGAGAGATTTTTGCATTTAATACAAATATTTGTAATTCATACATCATGTATCTATTTTCACTTTTTCCCATGCAAGTACATACCTGTGATCATTTTTCACCCCATGTTTTTCCTCCTCTTGACTGCTATGGTACTTAATCTTGTTTGTGACCAGTCATTATGGTCCTTTACTTTCCATAACTATATTTCTTATTGAGATCAAGAGATCTGAAAGCATGCAAGTACATACCTGTGATCATTTTTCACCCCATGTTTTTCCTCCTCTTGACTGCTATGATACTTAATCTTGTTTGTGACCAGTCATTATGGTCCTTTACTTTCCATAACTATATTTCTTATTGAGATCAAGAGATCTGAAAGGGGAGGGAGTGTTTCTTATGATTCCTTGGTGTTTGCTGCAATATGTAGCTTAATTTTGCGTGTGCGAGTGTTTGGGAAGTCTTTACTTAATGAGTTACAGTGATGAAACAATTATAGTATTTCTGTGTTGGTTCTACTGCTTTTGTCTGGACCTTAATTATTGCACTTCTAGATTACAGCCACCAGCTTCTTAATATTTAACATTACTTGAGCACTTATTATGTTCCAGGCTCTTTACTGGGTCCTTTATTTGTGTTATCTTTTAATCACACTGGTCCAATGAGCAATTTTCTTACCCATCTTACAGAGGAAACTGAAGTTTAAAAATAAAGTAACAGGACTTAAGTATAACTAATAAATGGCAGGGCTGGGATTTGAATTTCATAGGTCCTTCTTGGTGGCCTTTGGTATGTTGCCAAAATAATTGTAATGTATTTTTATTTTCTACTCTCCTGCTCATGAAACTTTAGTGGCTTACTGTGTCAAATGTAAATTCCTCTTATGTTTTCAAGATTCTCTCTAACCTGCCCTACTCTCCTGCCAGTTGACCTGACACTTTTAAAAAAAAAATTGACATCTTTAGACTGTGTGTGTACTCATCTAGAATGCATTCTCTTCTCTTCAACTTAACCATATTCTTTCTGTTCTTAAAGAATTGACTATTCCATGAAGCTGTTCCTGTCTATCTTGGCCCTTGACAATCTATTTCTCAATCCTTCAAATCTTTTAGCACTGAAACAGTCTGCTGTGCATTTGACCACTGAGTTGTGTCATTTGTCTCCTCACACTGAAATGTGTTGATTTTGTAGGTTATGAGAGCAAAGATTACTTTCAAAGCTCAAGCTTCTCTTTTTGCACTGCCCCCATCCTTATCAAGCCCAAATTGAAGCCTAAACCCGCAGCTCCTCATTACCGGTGGCTTCAGGACCAGCCTGTGTCCCAATGTTCTTTCCAGCCCTTGATGGCTCAGAAGTCTTTTTCTAATATACTCCTTTCTGGTAAGGACTTTAACGTGAAGATGTGAGTTGTGTAAGAACTTATTTTTTCATGTTCAAATATTTCAGGTGGGAGGATAAAGCATTAGGGCACATTAATACTCGAGTGTAGTCTGTGGCAAATAAAAGTCCAGTTATCCAGAGAGCAAAATTAGGCAATGGAAAATGCACTTTAAGGAGAAGAAACAATTTTGTGACTGGTAGAAAAATTTAGTTTGAAGAAATGAATTAGAAAACTGATAGGTAAGAAAGTGACATAGAATGAATTCAAAATGATAGTAAGGAATAAAAGAAGATGGAAAAAGTGATTAAATACATGGGAAATCAGTTTTACTGACCTTACTAGCAAATGAAAAAATAGGGTTAAGGCAAATGTAGGTGAAAACTCTGAGGCGAACTGTGAAAGAATTGAGCTAGAAGTCAGGACTCAAGAGATAAACTTTAGGGGAAAAAGGAATCATTACCTTTCAATGCAGAAGCTCCGAGAAAAAGTGCACTCCTTTAAGAAAATTTATATGTAAAAATAAAGGATTATAAAGTAAACTTTTTGTTTACAGGGGTATTTACACTTCTAGTTTTGATTTTGTTATATTTAATGTACCAAGTTCCTCTGGGCAACATAAGGCCTGTTTTAAAAAAATTCATCTGATGCATCAGAATTAGAACAAGACATACCTAATGGGAACAAAACCAAGAGTTTCTGGGCCCAATGAGATGGGAAGACAAGTTTAAATTTGGTAGGAAACTAGCTTAAGGACAGGAATCAATGAATAAAGACAGTTCTGGTTGAACATATTTATAGTGCTTGATATAATGACTACTGTTCTTTTGTTTAACTTTTTGTTGAAATGGTATGTGGTCAAACTCTTGGAAATGACAATCTATGGGAATCTTTTCTCTGTGATTCAGTAGTAAGTAGCAAGTGTGTACAGGTGTAATGTAATGAATTAAAGAAAAATATATTCTAAATTAAGATACTGATCTTTAAGCTAGTAGTCATAATCCAGGATGGGAAAGCAGATCAGCCTTTTTCCTTCAGTATACAATTTCCTAGTGTTTAATGGAAACATAGGCCAGGCACATGTTTTGTCACCTCCATAAAAGTTATATTAGAAATATCACTTTTAGGTTAGAAAAGTCATGAGAAATAAAAAATGAAGATACTTTCTTACTCTGTATGGTATCACCTTTCTAGTTATTAGTGAAATTCAAGGAAGACACAGTGATAGAGAAATGCCAACAATTACCAACTCATGTTGAATGGAGTCACAGGCTTCTGTTTGAGTATAGCACTTAAGGGTATTTTTCAGTCGTGTCATTAAAGTCAGTTACCAAATCTTTGAAAACCTCTATTGTCCCAGTCATGGTGCTAATTGGTGGAATTACAGACACAATCCTTCTTGGGGCTCAGTTTAGTGGGAAGGAATATCATAGAACAAACATCTTTACAGATGTGATGTACCTGGAGGTAGCACAGGAGGTTTGGGAGACCTGACATTGGTGAGGTTGGGGAGTGGGGAGCTCAGGGTAGGCTTACTGGAGAAATCAAAGTTTAAGCCAGAATGTAAAGGATGAGCAGGAGTTAGTTGGCCAAGTGGGGCAGGGAGAGCGTTCCAGGTAAAGGTGCCAGCATTGCAAAGGCTCATAAGAGCAAGGCTGGTGTGTTGAGTCTAAAATGAGACTGGGATGTTGATGGAGGCCAGATAAGATAAGACTTTGTAGGCCTTTTGTTTTAAGTCCCTGAATATTATAGTATTTTTTCTCCTAATGTAAGTAGTAGTTCAACTGCTATAAAGTATTTGGATGTTAATAAACTAGTAATAGCTAACATTTATTATGCTTTACATTTGCTAAGTGCTTTTGTCAAGTATTGGTTTGATCCTATGAGGTCTATAAAAAAAAAAAGTTGACTACACATAGAAAAACTGAAGCATGGTTCAGTAGCTTGGCTGAGAAGAGACTACTCATGCTACAGTGTGGTAATAGATCTGGGAGGAGAAAAGTGGATCTGAGGCTACCAGGTTATGAGGCTCTTACCAGGCATGCAGTACAAAGGCAGTGCTGAGTTAGACTTGGGTAAGTAGCAGTGGATGTGGAGAGTCTGGGACATGTTTGGAAATTTGTTTTCTTTTCAAAGGCAGTCTCAGAGAATTTATTGATTTGTCGTGATGGTCCCAGGATTCTGAGTTTGTAGCTGGACTGATGGTCTTGTTGCACACGGAACTAAGAGAGACTAGAAGAGAATTGTGGGCAAGGATGACAGGGAGTCCAGGGATGTGTGTTTTAAGATGGGAGAGAGACTGAAATGTTTAAATGTTGGAGGGATGGGTCCAAGAGAGAGACAAGAAATAGAAAAGAGAATGTTTAATATAGAATGAGGTTCAGAAGCCAGTGGAATCCAGAGTAGGGATGGAAGGACTGGCCTTTGATAACTCCTCTGGGTCCCTCTGTAAAGCTGAAAGAAGACTTGCTGAGTTGAC
This sequence comes from Galeopterus variegatus, assembly GCF_000696425.1. NCBI lineage: Eukaryota > Metazoa > Chordata > Mammalia > Dermoptera > Cynocephalidae > Galeopterus > Galeopterus variegatus. The sequence goes on from NW_007727055.1 coordinate 45,717, forward strand.
ATTATGAAATTTCTTGTGTTCTTAAATCCATTATTGAATTTCTTATATCACATTAAATTCCTAGTGAATTAGGAAGGAAAGTTGAATTAGTTTTATTCTAGGGCTATTTAAAAGTAGCCAGAAAAAAAAAAATGTACTCAGTCTTAATAATTTAGTCTTTTTTTTTTTAGCAGCTGGCTGGTACAGGATCCAAACCCTTGACCTTGGTGTTATAACACCACACTCTAACCAACTGAGTTAACTGGCCAGCTATAGTCACTAATATTTTTTATGTTAGCACAGATGAGGTCATTTCCATGAGAGATCTTCAGACTCTTAGATTGCCATCTGCTTTCTCTGAACTTTTCATTTGATCCTTGCATCTAGTTCAGTGGTCTCAACCCTGTCTTCACATTAGAATTACCTACATGCTTTTAATAAATAGCATTGTCTGTCCCCACTCCACACAGTTGAACTAGAGTTTCTGAGGATGGGACAAGGGCATGGGTATTTTGTAACCATATTGAGGTGGTGCTAACATGCAGCCAAGGTGGAGAACCATGACTTAGTTCTTGTACTTCTAAGATTTAAAGATCTTCTGGGCTGGCCAGTTAGTTCAATTGGTTAGAATGTGGTGCTAATAACACCAAGGTTAAGAGTTTGGATCCCTGTACCAGCCAGTTGCCAACAAAAGCCCCAAAACCAAAAATATAAAGATCTTCTGAGATCTGTTACCTTAAGCTTTGCTTAGTTCAGTAAAGTTTCTTTCCTCCAATCAGCTGGTTTCAGAAATTACACAAATCATAATTTAAAACAAAAGTTTGTATATAATGCCTTTGACTGTTAGTTGGATATTTTTGCTGTTTTATTATTTACTTGGCTTTGTATGGTTTTTATTGTGCTCATTTTGCCCTTGAGCTTATGTCTCATGTGTTTCACATTATAAATGTCAGGGGATCCTGACTTCCCAGCATCTAGCATAGTGTCACCTGTTCAATGGCAGATATTCTTTATAGATTTGTAGTTTAATCTTGAAATTCCCCTTTATTTTAGCCCCAGATAGTATTACCTATCCTAAAATAAGTGGTTACAATGATAAAAGATGACATACAAAAGGCCAACAGGTATATGAAAAAAATAACATTGCTAATCATCAGGGAAATGAAAATCAAAACCACAATGAAATATCTTCTCACCCCACTTAGAATGGCTGTTATCAAAAAGACAGTAGCAAATGCTGGCAAGGATGTGGAAAAAGGGGAACTCTTATACACTGTTGGTGGGAATGTAAATTAGCACAGCCACTTTGGAAAACAGTATGGAGGTTCCTCAAAAAATTAGAACCCCCCTTTTGATCCAGTAATCCCACCACTGGGAATATATCCAAAGGAAACGAAATTAGTGTGTTGGACAGATATCTGTGTGTCCATGTTTATTGCAGCATTAGTCACAATAGCCAATATATGGAATCAACCTAAAATCCCACCACTGGGAATATATCCAAAGGAAACGAAATTAGTGTGTTGGACAGATATCTGTGCGTCCATGTTTATTGCAGCATTAGTCACAATAGCCAATATATGGAATCAACCTAAGTGTCAATCAACAGATGAATGGATAAGGAAAATGTGGTATATTTACACAATGGAATACCATTCAGCCATGAAAAAAGGATGCAATCCTATCATTCGCAGCAACATGGATGAAATTAGAGGGGATCTGAACCCTCGGCGGGAGCGCCGCCGTGCTCCCAAGCGGTGCGCTCTCCAGTGCGCCACCGGGCCGGCCCGAGAGGTCATTATGTTAAGTGAAGTAAGCCAGGCACAGAAAGACAAATATTGTATGATCTTTTGGGGGGTGACTGTGGTTAACAATATATTGTATATTTCAAAATAGCAAGAAGAGAAGATTTTGAAGTTCTGCCAATTACATGTATTGAAATGTCTTGTACCCCATAAATATGTATGATTATTATGTGTCAATTAAAAATAAAGTTGTCCAACAATACATATACTCCCAAATGGTCGGATTCTTCAGATATCTAGAATCTAGACCATGATAAAGTAAAAAGGTATCAAAAAGGCAAGAATATACTTAAAAAACTTCTCAAGGTACTGCTGGGCAGAACACTTAAATTTTAGTAATTGAATACTTAATAAAATGAATATAAAAATTTAGAACTAGCAACTAATCAAAAAGCATAAATATATATGTTTTAGGATAAGGAAGACATTGATGTAATAAGCTTGCGTTGTTATCTGTTATAAATTACGGCTTCTGTTGTTACATAAACATAGAATTTATGTTCTATAAATATTGGTTAGTGGGTGTCATATTTCCTGTACATGTATAAATTCTCCAAATGAAAAATATTAATTCAAAATGCTAGAAGCAAAAATGTTATTAGTGGAGAGGCAGCTATTTTACAGGACTTTTTAGCCAGTAATGGCTGTTATTTCTTGTCCTTTTTGAAGGAATACATAGAATGCTTTTATAAGTGTTTTTATTCATGTATAACATACTTATTAGTGCTAACTGTAGAGGAATGTTGTTGACTACTAATTTCAGTTGCCTACATTTTCAAAACAATGAAGGCATATCACTAACCATAAAATGGAAATAGCAACCATTCAAAATATTTGAACATTTATTGTGTCATTTACTCTACAGAGGCAATCTCATTATTTAAGTAAATAAAGTCAGTTTATGTGCATATGTAGATACAGGTATCTATAAAGTACATTACAATTTGCGACTATCAGATACACAAGTGTCATAGATATTTTAGTTTATTTTCAATATAAGCTTATATAAAACAAAGATTCTGTGCCTGTGAGCTCTCTAAGGAATGGTTTCAATTTCAACTGAAGATTTGTGTATTAGTTTTTTGTTGCTGATAACAGATTACTTGAAACTGGGTAATGTATTAAAAAAAAGAGTTTTATTTCTTATAGTTTTGGAGGCTGGGAAGTCTAAGTTCCAGGGGGTGCAACTGATGAGGGCCTTCTTTTTGGTAGGGACTCTACAGAGTCCCATGGCATCACAGGGTATCATATGGAGAGGGCTGAGCAAGAGCACTTTTCCACATGCTTTCTTCCTCTCTTGTAAGGCCCCCAGTCTACTACCTGATAACCCATTATTAAACCATTAACCCATTATTCCATTAATGGGATAATCTATTCATGAGGGCATAGTCCTCATGACCCAACCACCCCTTAAAGGCCCCACCTTTCAAATACCATATTGGGGATTAAGCTCCAACATGAGTTGGGGGAGGAGGACATTCAAGCCACAGCAATTTAAAAGTTGTTCATGAAATTTTACCTCTTTCTGTTTTTATTTTTCAAAGATGAACTATTGATAAAGAAAACAGTTTGGTTCTGTAGCCACTTTTTAGATTTCACATTCTCATGTGTTTTACTAGCTGCCTGCATGCAGCCTTATTCAGTTAAGGCTTTCTGGTTTGTAGTTCTTATATGTGATTGTGCAAGGGCTCAGCCATGTAATATCTTTGTGGTATACATAGGCCTAACAGTCTTCCAAAAGTAAGTCTAATATATAAATGTTTATGCTCTACGCCATCAGTGATATTAATAAACGTGAATGACTTTACAGAAAAATCTCGCATGATATGTGAAATTTAGAAATAATGATACCCTGATTTTCAATTATAGTTTATTCTTTCAAGTTAAAAGGAGACCCATTTTCAGTGTGGTGATTGGGTTGGGGGTGGAGGATATAGTAGTGAGACAGAGAAGTACAATTCCTGCTTTTATCGTTCTGATTTAGACTCCTCTTTAAGTAAACACAGTTATCTACTTGAATAAACAATGTTTCATTCTTTCTAATCAATATCCTGGATATATTACTCTAAAATTAAATCCAGATCATTAATAAAGAAGTCAGCAAGTTAAATTATGGATTGTTATAGAAAAAGTTCCCAGCTAAAATC
>NW_007727055.1:49817-72857 GCF_000696425.1 Galeopterus variegatus
TCTTTCAAGTTAAAAGGAGACCCATTTTCAGTGTGGTGATTGGGTTGGGGGTGGAGGATATGGTAGTGAGACAGAGAAGTACAATTCCTGCTTTTATCATTCTGATTTAGACTCCTCTTTAAGTGAACACAGTTATCTACTTGAATAAACAATGTTTCATTCTTTCTAATCGATATCCTGGATATATTACTCTAAAATTAAATCCAGATCAATAATAAAGAAGTCAGCAAGTTAAATTATGGATTGTTATAGAAAAAGTTCCCAGCTAAAATCTTACACTAAATATGTCTAGTCTCTTGAAAACCTGGTCCAAAGAACTGGCTACCTTTGCCAATTTTGTTCAGGTCTACTATAATGTTCATCACAGGGGTTCTTGAAGGGGCCTAAGGGTGTGGAGGGTTTTGGAAATGTCTGGGGGCACATTAATGATTTGTGCCCACATATTACATGGTTAGAATAACTGGAAGGAACTATTGTCACTTAGTGTGCTGGGGCCAGGGATGCTAAACATCCTTCAGTACTCAGGACAGTCCCAAATGTTGAAGATTGGCCTGCCCAAAGTACAAGTAGAGAAATACTGGCAATACAGCAAGCACACACAAGTAATAACGTAATTTTACTGATCAATAAAATACTATGTAAATTTAAATCAGATTATTTTGCTTATAAGTTTACCTGGGCTTGTTTCATTTGTAATCTGAGTGTAGTGATAACAGAAATCGGTACCAGGAGTGGGATATGAGTCACTATTTTAAGATCTTTATTTTGTTATCAGTATCTTCATGATTATAGTGGAGCCTCATCAGAGGCACATTCAAGTTTTTGAATTCCAAGTCTATGGACCAGAGAGAAAGAAAGAGGGGTTGAGAATTTAAGTCATGCAGTCGCTTCTGCCTTATTTCTCTGGAGTATTCCTGGGAGTAAGTGCTAACAGGGAGATAATCTGCCATTCCCTCAATTGATCATAAATTCTTTGTGTCTTGTAGTGTGAGCTGCTCCCTGTGCAGAGTGTGATTCTAGTGTTTAAAGATAAGTATTTTTTTTTTATACAAGATGGCCTCAAATGCAAGCCAAATATTTCATCTGCTGCTCACCCAAAGAATGAGCCATCTGTTTGAACACTGAAAGGAAAACTGGCTGTGTTGGACATATTGAGAATCTGCCTCCAACATAGTCTGTAAATGTTGTATACTGTATTTTAAAGGTGACTTAGATTTCCAAGCATAATTTGGACTCCATGAGATTTTTTTTCTTGTGTGTACAACTTTGTATGAGATGAAACTCCACTATAATAAATGCTGCATCTTTCCAATTTTCCTTTGTTACTTGATAACATAGATTACTACAACAGTGTTTATCGTCCAAGGTGTGTGGAGACCTGTTAAAAGTTCTTTTCATTAAGGGAATTAAAATAGTGACCTGAATAAAAAGTGAGGTTTTTTGCAAACATTTAAAATTTATATATAACAGTAAGTGACTCATACAAAAATCAATGCTATCATAAAATTAATAAGATAGGGAACTGGCCAGTTTGCTCCGTTGGTTAGAGTGTGGTTGGTGCTGATAACATCAAGGTCCAGCGTTCGATCGCTGTACTGGCCAGCTGCCCCCTCCCCCCAATTAATATGCCATAGTCATAGCAGCAGCCTTATAGGGTTATCATCTGTAGTCATCCTCTGTCCAGTCCAGGCAGCTCTGTTGGCAGGGTTGGCTGTGGGCTAGAGGATGGTGCTCTAGAGCAGGGATCAGCAACCTTTTTTTGTAAAGGACCAAAAAAGGCTTTGCAGGCCATAAAGTCTCTGTTGCAACTACTCAACTCGGCAGCTGTACTGAGAAAGCAGCCATAGACAATATGTAAACAAATGAATGTGGCTGTGTGTATGAGACAGAAGAAAAACAAAGTGTGTTTCCTACTCACACACACCACTCACCTCTTCACCTCTGGCCACCAAAATGTGTGGGGATTTCTTCCCACCAACAACCAGCTTTCCAGTGGACAAAAACTGGGTGTCCTATAATTCAATTCAATTCTGACACTATCTACCTGGACATCCCACAAGTTAAGGGTTCAGTTCCATCAGACATCTCCCACTTCAGGTGTCAGTTGCAAGCTCCAGGTTGTAACCTGTATTTCCGATCAACCGGCTATATGTTGGTGTTCCCATGACCCCCTCCTCGGGTTTGATTAATTTGCTTGGATGGCTCACAGAACTTGAGGAAACAGGCTTACTGGTTTATTATATTAGTAAGTGATACAGATGAAGTGGTACATAAAGTAAGGTCTAGAAGGGTTCCAAGAGCAGGAACTTCCAAGAGCAGGAGCACATGGATGTGTTCGCCAAACCGTAAATTCTAATTCCATGCTTTTGGCTTTTTATGGGGTTTCATTTGTAGGCATTGTTGATGATATCATTGGCCATTGGCCCCTCTTCCCTCCATGGAGTCAGCAGATGTGGCTGAAAGTTCCAACCCTCTAATCATGTGGTTGGTTCCCCCTGGCAACCAGTTCCCTACCCTGAGGCCACTTAGGAGCCCACCAAGAGACACCTCATTAACAAAAAAAATGCTCCCGTCACCTAGGAAATTCCATGGGGTTTAGAAGCTATCTGATGGGAACTGGGAGCAGAGACCTATACACACACACACACACACACACACACACACACACACACACACACACACATTATAATATATATATAATATATATGTCCATGGAGTCAGCAGATGTGGCTGAAAGTTCCAACCCTCTAATCATGTGGTTGGTTCCCCCGGGCAACCAGTTCCCTACCCTGAGGCCACTTAGGAGCCCACCAAGAGACACCTCATTAACAAAAAAAATGCTCCCGTCACCTACGAAATTCCATGGGGTTTAGGAGCTATCTGATGGGAACTGGGAGCAGAGACCTATACACACACACACACACACATTATAATATATATATAATATATATGTATATATATATATATCTTCACACTGTGTTACAATAAAGCTTTATTTATATAAACAAGTGACAGGTTGGATTTGGCCCACTGGATGCTCAGAGATGGAAAATGATGCCATAGGCAGTGGTTCTCAAAGTGTGATTCCCAGTCCAGCAGCACTGGCATCACTGGAATCTTGTTAGCAATGCAAATCCCCAGACCCCATCTGACAGTTGTTATTGAGTCAGAAACTCTGGGAAGGGGACCAAGCAATTCGTGTTTTAACAAGCCCTCCAGGCGATTCTGATGCATGCGTGCTGACATTTCAGAACCACTGCTGTAAAGATCTAGACTCTTCTAAGGCCAGCACTTAATAGTACACAAGTAGATATTTTTTGGTAGTGTTCCCATTAGTGCACAAGACAGTAATTTGAAAATGAGATAACTGTGAACACTCTACTAAGTTAGAAAATAGATTTATGCTTCTAGGAAGGAAATATTTGTCTTTCGAATTTCTGAAGTCCTTTCTGTTTAATATGTTTGAATGTATTCTAAATTTCTCTTTAAAAATTTTTTCCTTAAAATTTGAGACCAGCTTTCATTTGTGCTATCATTTATACTAAAACTTATGAAAACAGTACAAAGTTTCTTGTTGTTAGAATGAAACCTGACAGTGCGCTGTTGTGGCCTCTGATCATTTCAAGTGTGGTTTTAAAAGACCCACATCTTACAAATACCTGTGGGGCCTTTGCTATTCTGGAATTGCTGGCAAGGCCCAAAGCTGAGACCAAAGGGCACTAGATTCTCCTATATTCCATTGTCCAGGACTGCCAAATTCTGGATTTACTTTATCAACCACTGCCTTCTTTCTCAAGTGTGTATAAGGAGAGGCTTGAGGAGGAGTGAAACCTTGGCCTTGAGGACAAACAGTGTGTAGCAGGAGGTTACTTCCCCCCTCCTGGGGAAGAGAATTGGGGGTGAGGGGGGTGGAGGTGGTTCCCAAGCCCAGAGAGTGGAGTGAGTGGCTTCAAGAGTATTCACAGGTCTTTATTGTACTGTCACTTTGGTGGAGCATGGACAGAGCCTAGAGTGAAATATATCCCATAGAATTCGGGGCAGTGTGTGTACATAGAAGCTAATCGCTGTTTCTGTCTAGAGGTTTGTGAAGGTGAGAGATTGATAAAAGTAGCCCGTGTCAGCGTAGTGGGAAGGAACCTGATGTGGCCTAGAGAGAAAAAGGTGGAAGCTGCCATCCCATTTCAAGTTTCCACGGTCCTCAGGTTCTCTGGAAGAGGTATCTCTTAGAGGTTCTTTGGACACCTTGTGAAAGAACTTGGAGGTTAAAGGAAGGACAGATACTATACAATTACCCAGGTCAAGTGAGAAGACAACCCACCTCAAGAGGGGGCTGAGGACATTTACCACAGTCAGGGTCAAAGGGGACTAGGCTTCTTCTCCCTGAGGGGCTTCTCAGCAACCAAAGGAGCTGGGATAAAGCCGACGGCAACCCAAGAACACACATAGCTATTTGGAGGCCAACAGCTTCAGACAGATTTATGTCCAGTAAGTAGAAATGAGGGATCCTTCCTACCATCACCACCACCACCAGGCAGGCAGGCAGGCAGGCAGGCAATTACATATTTCCATCTCCCTAATCCTTCCTTCCTTCCCCCAACTCCAGCGTTAAAGAAAGAAGGAGAGAAGGTATCACAAAGACAGACAACCGTGTTACAAGCCCCTGGAGTTGACGTTCAGTCTGTGATTGAGATGGACATAGGAGAAGAGATGGGTGGGTTTTTTCCCATCCGATATGAGGATCAAGAAGTGGGAAGAATGATTTTACCCTACTTACAGGCTAACAAGTTACCCTGATAATGTTTCATGTCTGCTGGCCGAAGATGCCAGACTCCTGCGTCAGAGACAAGTAGCTTTTATTACTCAAGGCACAATGAAAGCATGAGCTTCAGCATATTTGTGTTGATTTCCCTTGCTCCCAAGTCCCATGGGAGTGATTTCATGGCCTAAGATAACATGAATACAGGCAGTGGGTCCTGGTCCAGGAGAAGCAACCAGGGCCAAGAGCCCAGCACTTTTTGAGCAAGCAGAAAACATTGTAATCAAACACCAAGCAAGCCAGTTCTCCTCCCTGTGAGAGGGAGCAGATAGATTGTGGTCATCGGGCTAGAAGAAGGATGAGGAAAAGGGATGGAGCCCATGATGCAAAATTTAAGAAGGCACTCACTGTTCAGTCTGTGCAAATGCAGGATTGATAGCTGTGAGTGAAGCCTCTTTAAATCTTGTGCTCTGGGTGTCTTGCTTGCCTTACCCTCAACCTGGCTTGGTGGTCATGCTAGACTGCCTGGTCTTCACCTTGACCTTGTGTAACTGCTACAGAATTTGCTCAGTGTCAGAGCATTTGTACACCTGGCAGTCTAGTGCACTCAGCAGGAACATGTGAGGACTCTCAGGGCCCAAAGTGCCTCTCCCAACAATGAGATTGAAGCTCAAAACCGAATGGTTTTAATAACCCATGGGGCAGATCTGGCTCCAGCTCGTGTTTTTGACATTTTTAAAGGATTGTAAAATAAACAAGAATATGCAACAGAGATCATATGTGGCCCACAAAGCTTAAAACATTTATTCTCTAGCCCTTTACAGAAAAAGTTTGCCAACCCCTATAATAATTGAAAGACATTTAGTTTGTACATGTTTTTAAAAGACAAGTGGGAGACTCAATGTAGTACAGTTTGAGGCAATAATTAAAGAAAAAAGATTGTTTTACATTTATTTCCCCAAGAGGTGTATCTCATCAATAAAATGGTTATACATATGATGGGCATTAGGCCTCTTTTATCCAACTTTAATTAAAGCCCCCCAAAATGCATTGGTTTGCACAGACAAATTGCAGAAAGGGCAGTCATAGAACCTGCCCCAGGGTTGGCTTCATCTAGAGATTTGAATGCCACTGGAATCTGTGTACATGTTGGCTTTGTTTTTGCGTCTGAGGACTACTACAGAAGGGCTTTTCCCAGATGGTGGAGACCAAGGCTCATACCACTCCGGAATTCTCCCCATCCAGAGCTGCAAACCAAGAGGCAACAGGGAGTTTGCTTCCTAGCTGTAGCTTTGGCCATTGTCTAACCCTGGCCTGGCATTGTGGTGGGGATGAAGAGGAACCCCGTGATTAACCCAACCATGTGCCCGTCTCTGGGGCCAGGGAGAGGCAAGATCTTGTACCAGAGAGCAGTGAAGAGCAGCAGCACAGATGTGACCCTGGGTGATCATTGGCAGCTGCCCCAGTTTGTCACCAGTTCACATCTACCACAAACCTTCTTTAGTTGGGAATAACATGGGCTTTTTAGGCCCTGTCAGTGTCTGCAGTTGAGGGTCTTTTCCTATATAATTCTCATGTGTTTTGACTTAGCTTCTGTATTTCTGATTGATGTATCAGATCAGCCTCTCTATGCTTGCTTCTATAGTTGTATATTGTTCGGAGTTGTGTTTTGCTGTGACTATGCCTTGCAGCATTTTCTCTTTTATGGTGAACAGATCCTGGAAGAGTTGTTTAGGGCAACTTTGATTAATCATCATCTTACGGTCAGACACTCATCCTATCTGTCTGTAACCTAGCCAGATTGTTCTATGGCAAACATTCATTCCTGATTCTAGACTCTCTGTGTCCTATTATCACAGTGATGATTCTGTTTTGCTATTTAATTTTTACTGTGGCTTGTAGATGATGCTCATGAAATAAGTGAAATGTAACAGGCTTACAATCCATACAGAAGCCTGAGAAACACAACCATTCTCTAGATAGCTAACTATATTTGGGACTTAATGCCAGATTGATCCTAGAGTCCTAAAAGACTTGCTAGACTAAGTCAGTTCTGTTTTGTTTTGTCTAACAGTATGTGGCAGCTTGGGTAATTTCCTATGTCCATAATGGATCAAATATTGTATTAGAAATATTTCCCAACTGTTTAGATTTTCAGCATAAATTTTGAAGGCAACATTCACTCCATGTAAAACATCTTATTTATAAAAATCTCAGAGTTGAAAGGAAGGGTAGTAATTCAGTTCCACTTTGCCACCAAGTACTCTAATATCACCAACTTAGCCCTTTCAAGGGTTGCTCCTGAAGCCCTTTTGATTTTCGACAGCTCTGATCATGAGGAAGGTTTTCCTGTCATTGAGTGGGCATGTGCCTTCCTGCTGCCCCTGCGTGTTGGCGCAGGCTCTCTTCTCTGTGGGACAAGGCAAAGCAGGCTGCTGTCTTTCTATCATATGCCCACTCGACTCCCAAGTCATCTCTTTGCCAGGTAAATTTTAGAGTCTTAAGGACATGGGTGACAAGAAAATGTCTATTGCATGCTGTATTTTCATTGGTTTTCTACAATAAAATAGTTTCCATTTCTTATAGCTTCTTCCTTTGGTCCTAAAATGGTCCATAGTCATGAGCTCCACAAATGTAAGAATATAAACTTTCACTGGAAGTTTTTATTTTCAATAGCATCTTAATGGCTCTTATGGAATACGAAACACACACACACACACACACACACACACACACACAATTCTTCAAGAAATTGAGTGTGAATTTGTGGATGGTAAGCAAATTCGTAACTTCTGAAACAAGTCCATGTAAGAATTGCACTATACCAGAACATAAAAAAGTCCAGACAAGTTTATTGTTTGAACAGTGCTTTGTTTTAAGCCATTAAAGTTGTGTTCAGCATATGCAGTGGTGCTAAGTGACTATTTAGCTATGGGGCAGAGTGAAAGTATATTAACAGTTTATTTGGTTTTCAAAAAGTTCATCTTTTAATTCCACTTTTCCACGAAATTTTTGAAGTACTTTTGTATTGTTTCTGGATTAATAACAGCATATGTAGTATAGAAAACATACATACATCCTGAAGATAAAATTATACTTTTTAAGTTATTATTAAAGTAATACATATACATGGTTTTAAATCAGCTGATACAAAATGCTTTTAAATAAGAAGTAAACATCTCCCACTCTATCCTAGTACCACTCTCCAGAGGTAGTGACTTCTTAATTGTTCTATTTTTAATTCTAAAGGTGTTACCATCATACTAAATAATATTCTTATTTATTTGTTTCTTGATGCATTAATTTTAGACTATACTAGTCAATTTGCTATATGAAAGATGATTTCCACCTTTCCTGCCTCTTCCCTTGAATTTGTTAGTTATACTATTATTTTGTGTTCTTTTGGTGTTTATTTTTATTATTTATTTTATTTTATCTTACTTTTTAATTTTTATTGAATCATAATTGATTATACATATTTTGGGAGTTCACTGTTGACATATGTTGATCAAATCAATATTACTATTATGTATATTGTTACAAATTGTACTTATTCTTTATGCCCCTTATCCAATATCTCCCAATCCCACTCTCCCTCCCCTCTCCCCTCTTGGTGGTTATTTTTAGAACTTTAAATAATATACTTAAACATCTACTTTTTATTCCATCATCCTTAGACAAAGAGTATCTATTAACGCCCAATGGAATCAGCCTCTTGTAACTCCCTCCCCTACGATGATCCTCACCACCTCATGTTTATAGACCCTCTCACATTAAGTAGGGTTGACCTGTGTAAGCAGTTGGACATTGCAGAAATGATGGTGTGTGACTTCCAATGTTAGGTCATAAAAGATGCTGTGCCTTTCTCTCTCCTGGGAGAAGCCAGTTTCCTATCATGAGGATACTTGAGCAAACCTAATGGAAGGTTCATGTGGCAAAGAACTGAAGCTTGCTGCAAATAGCCAGCACCAAATTTGCCATCCATGTGCGTGAGCCATCTTGGAAGCATATCACCCAGCCCTAGACAAACTTTCAGATGACTGCAGCTTGAAGCCAATTTCCTGACAGCAACCTCATGAGAAACCCTGAGACAGAACCACTAGACTGGTTTGCTCCTGAATTCTTGATTGACACAAATTCCGTGAGAAGAAGAAATGTTTATTGGTCTTTCAAGCCACTAAGTTCGGGATGGGGTATTTCTTATGCAGCAATAGATAACTGATAAATACCTGCTAAGTAAGATGATGTCACATTCCCCTTCAGGGTAACCTCTCTTCTCCTAACCCCTTCATTTCTCTTTTAATTTTTGTCATCTATGTACTTTTATCATTATCTCATTGCATGGTTTTTGATGTTTATACTCTGGTCTTTAACTATAATTACAAATGTAACCATCTGTGCTTTATTTAAATTTTTTTTTTTTTGGCAGCTGGCTGGTAACAGGGATAGAACCCTGAACTTTGATGTTGTTAACACCGTGCTCTAACTAACTGAGCTAACCAGCCAGACCCATCCATGCTTTATTTAAATGTTGATTATTCCAAAGTTAGAAATAAAAACAGCATTTAAATTATTATAACTATGAAATGTAAGTATTTAATCTTACTATATGAACTTATAACATTATTTAACACAGAGTCAGTATTGAACCAGTAGAAAAGGAAATGTACCTTTACCAAATCTGTGCCCCTTGAAAGAGAATGCTTCCTTTTTGGCCCATGACATTTTTTGTAAGTTTCTAAAATTTTTCTTAGTGTTCCAGAGTTGCCTTTAAATTTTTTTTTTTTTTTAAAGATAACCGGTAAGGGGATCTTAACCCTTGACCTGGTGTTGTCAGCACCACATTCTCCCAAGTGAGCCATGGGCCGGCCTTTGTCTTTAAATTCTTATGGAGAGCTTTGCCATATCACTAAGTTCTTTCATCCTCTTTATCATATAATTTGCAGAATGAATTCCATCCCAACATTCTTTTTGAAGACATTCTTCTTCACACTTTCTGCTTTCTTGTTCCAGGCACTTAGCTGCCATCTTGGATTTTTTCTTTTCGTTGCACTGTCTGGGTTAGTCTCACTGTTTTCAGATGTTAGGTAAATTTTTCCAGAAAGGTGTGTTAGGGGAGTCTTTGCATATCTATTAAACTTTTAATTTTTTCCTTAGACTTTTTATTTTCACACGATATTGTTACTGTTCTTTTTTTTTTTTTTTTAAAGATGACCGGTAAGTGGATCTCAACCCTTGGCTTGGTGTTGTCAGCACCACGCTCAGCCAGTGAGCAAACCGGCCATCCCTATATAGGATCCGAACCCATGGCCTTGGTGTTATTAGCACCGCACTCTACCGAGTGAGCCACGGGCCGGCCCCGATATTGTTGCTGTTCTGAATGGTATCTTTTAATTATATTTTCTAATTGATGAGTGGAGAACAATACTATTAATAAGTTGATCTTTTATCTGGGAACTTTGCTCAACTCTCTTACTAGTTCTAAGAGTTGACTGATTTAGAGATCAAAACATCTGCAAATAATCACAGTTTTGTCTTTTTCCTTTCAGTCCTTATCTTTTTCTAATCTTATTACTTTGGTCAGCATGTTCATTATTCTGTAATATAGAATCATACACCCAAACCATTTTTTCCTCCATATTTTTAAGACATTGTCTTCTAGTATTCATGAACCCAATTGAGAAATCTAATATTACTTTGAATTCCATTCTTTGTAGGTAACCTATTTTTATTCTCTAGAAGCTTTAGTATATTCACCTTTTCCTTGGAGTTCTGCAGTTTTACAAGGGTATACTTCAGTATAAATCTCTTTTTATTGATTCTACATGGTGTTTCATCCTGAAGCCATTTTTTTTTTAGCTCTAAGAATTTTCTTCTATTTTCTCCCTTTAGCTCTCTCTCTCTTTTGTCCCCCCTAGAACTCCTATTTGACTAATATTGGACTTCCTCAGTTGAGTCTCCACTTCCCAACTTTTTTTCCCCCTCATATTTTTCCATTGCTTCATTTTTTTGGTTTACATCTGAGACATTTTCTCAGCTTTCTCTTCTAAGCTTTCCATTGAGATTTTTATTTAAGAAATTACATTTTTGATTTCTAAAAATCTTTCTGGCACTCTGCTGCTTTTTTATAGCTGCATACTTCATCTATTGTCTCAGATACTTCTAAGTATACTAATTTTTTCAAGTTATTTTGATTGCAAATGACAGAAAGTCAATCTAAACTGCATAAGTAAAGAGAGAATTTCATGCACATGAAACTAAAAGTTCAGTAGTAGGGCTTACTTTGTGTGGTTTAGCTTCATGTAAGAAATTAAACATGTCACCAGGACCTGACTTTTATCTTTCTTTATCTTACCTCTGTTTATTCTAGCTCCATTCTCTGACTCTCCCCTGATGGCAGTAGTAGACAGCAGCAGCCTCAGCCTACACAAGTTAAAGTTCCCTGAGAACAAGTGAAGGCCTCTTCCCTAGAGCTCCCAGCAGGAGTACCTTGTACCTTGCTGTCTCTGAGCACATTCCTAAACAAATCCCAGTGGTCATTGGAACGGAATCTGGAAAGTGTACACTAGGGCAGATACAGCCATCTTTCTCCCATTAGGGAAGAGCCTGTCTGACAATAGTTTTGGCTTATGCTGTGGGGTGGATTCAACTGCATTTGAAACACAAAGGCTGAGTGTATTAGAATATGGCTCAATAGAGAAAAATGGGGTAAGCACAAGGAGAAATCCTAGGCATAGAACATGACGAATAGTTCTGTAACAATATAATATAGAAAATTTGGGAACTTTTGAATATGTAGGGGCCCAAAGTAGATAAGTATTAGGCATTTTACTGAAGCAGAGGGTGATAAACTGGGGACTGGCCATGAAGTACCATAAAAATTGTCCGTCCAGAGGTCCCTTGTATCTTACTATTATAGGTGGGGTTGGGGAGTGGGGAGTGTGTGTGGGAGACAGAGAAAGAAACACTAATGGCTAAAAATATCTCTGTGTTTACACCTGGAATTTCACCAGTTTCATTAGTACAGGAAAATGTTCCTGGGTGGATTGAGAAAGTTAGAACCTATTAATCATTCACATTTTAACGAGAATTGGTTTAATTGGTTTTCCTGTTTTTAGAAGAGACCAGCCCATACCAATATGTACAGGAACATGGGCTATTACGGGGAAGAGGGAGACAAGACTTTCCCAACAAGACACCAGAGACTTCTGAGAGGAAGACACCCTAGGGAAAGGAGGATTTGAAGAACTGGAAGTAAGAGGAAAATAAAGACATGTACTTTACTACTTTTATGTAGTTTTACCGTTTTCTTCCAAAGACTCAATCTCAACACTATTCTTTTTTCTTCGTTCTCCTCTCTTTATTCTTTTAAATAAAAGTGACAAGTAGAGGAAGGAAGGACTTTTGGCATAAATAACTAGCATCAGTAGTTCATAAGTCAGTTTCTATACTTTTTACCTGCTTCTGTGAACCGATTGTTAACACAAAGTGAATTTTCCTTATCAGTTGGTTCCTAAGTCCAGAGTTTAGCTTTTTGAAGCCGCTATGTAAGGACAAAGGATGGAATGAGTAGATTTTACCTGCTGAATAAGCTGAAAGCATCACTTCTGTGTTAATAATTTTCTTTTCGTTTACCTTTCAAAACTCATGGTGCAAGTTGCTCTGACTGGAGTGTTACAATGTGGGCAATGGTCTTTCTTGTAACTCCTTAAAAAAATTCTCTCTGCTTTAATAGCTTTGGTCCCTGGAAGCATGGATGTATTCATCATTTGGAAACGGAGATAGGAACCAGTTCATCCTCATGGCCAGACCTCACCTAAGGAAGCAGCAGCCAGAGAACACTCTAGACAGAGTGCAGATTAGAAGTCAGCTGCTTTGATGCTCACTGGCTGTGGGATCACAGGCTTTGGTCTCATAAAACTAGCATGTTGGGTGAGATCTCTAAAGTTATTTCCAGCTTTGACATTTTATCACCTGGCAGACAGTGTGCAGGTTGTGGTACGGAGATAGGAACCAGTTCATCCTCATGGCCAGACCTCACCTAAGGAAGCAGCAGCCAGAGAACACTCTAGACAGAGTGCAGATTAGAAGTCAGCTGCTTTGATGCTCACTGGCTGTGGGATCACAGGCTTTGGTCTCATAAAACTAGCATGTTGGGTGAGATATCTAAAGTTATTTCCAGCTTTGACATTTTATCACCTGGCAGACAGTGTGCAGGTTGTGATGTTTACCGAGAATCAGTGCAGATGGTTCTTTTTTTTTTTTTTTTTTTTTTTTTTTTTAAAGATGACTGGTAAGGGGACCCCCACCTTGACCTGGTGTTGTCAGCACCACACTCCCCCAAGTGAGCCAAGGGCCAGCCCTCATTCTGATCTATTTGTTTAAAAGAAATCTCTTCACCTGATTGATAGTCACACCGCACTAGTGGTAAGACTAGACGCTTGTAGGGTCTGTGGGAGGACAGAGGAAAGGCATGAAATCCCTTTTTTCACTCTGTTCCTATTTCTAGCACATGTTTATCATCTCTTCTGTCTCTTTCCTCTACTAGATTAGGGCTTCTTGGGAATGGGGTGGCATCTTGTTTATCTTGCTCCTCCTGTGTCCAGCACAGTGCCTGTCGTTAGTGGTGCTCACCAAGCATCTGAACTACCTAAACAAATAATTCTACCTTGCCTTCAATTCTACCTGAAACAACAACCTTAGTATCATTTGTCTTACTTTTTTTTCAAAATATTTGGAAAACTTAGTACTCAGTGTGTTCTTATCCTGTTTTATCTTAATGATTAAAATATAATAGCTTTATGTCAAAAAGAAATTACCGGTTTATTTTTCTCTAGATGAGTACCAATTTTCTTCAATTTTTTTTTGTGGCATCAACAGTACTTTGCAGAAGGGTAAGATCAGGGTTGCCAGTTAGAATTCAGGATTTCCATTAAAAATTTGAATTTCTGGTAAATAATGAGTATAGTTTTAATATAAATATGTCCCAATTGTTTATAATTTATCTGAAATTTTAATTTAACTGGATGTCCTTTCTTTTTCCCCCTAAATCTTGCAACCCCAGATTCTCCTCCTGGTATATCTAATATTCTTCCTCAACATATACCAAACTTAGGTTATATAAAACTTAATGGAAAAGTAGGATCTTAGAGGCCAGCATCTAACTCATGATCTGTCAGGCCAGAACCCTGCTCTTCCCATAAAACTGTCTTAATTACAGCCAGAGATAAATAAATACCCAACTAAGAGCACGTAGCAGTATCCTGCTTTCCCACCTTTCTTTAAAACTGGTTTACTGAATGTTTTATGCCCAAATAGCAACCTGCTGAAAGGTGGTAGCCTGGCAGTGAGTGTAGAAATAGGAGGGCACTTCAAAGAATTCATAGAAAGATTTGTGTTATCTTTCAATTCTATTTTTCCACAAACTTTTTGTAGTATCCTCGTACAAGCATTAGATCTTGTTCATGGATTCTGAAGTACAAACTGGGAGCTTTTCAAGGATTCTTCTAATATATCCTTTTAAGTTCTTCCCAAGTAGGGAAATGCTATACTTTCTTAAGTTTACTGGGGAAAGAAGTGAGGTGTAGGCAGCAGCACTTTTTCCCAGTTTCTTCTCCAGTTTTCCAACACATGCATTATGACTGACAAGACTTTCTATGTGTACCCCTTTTTCCCTTCCTGGGTTTCTCACTGACCCCAAAACATGGATACTCCAAGGAAGGACTGCAGGTCCAGGAATGTTTTGGAAAGTGGAATCATGAATACTTGACAGCGGGTGTGGCAGCCACATGTTAAACATATCCTCAGTCATCTAAGTAGCATTTGCCCAGTGGGACCACATTCAGAATCTGGCTGGGACGAGCATACTGTTGCTTCCCCACCTTTCCCTGCTCCCAGCGTTTGTGGAGGGGAACAGCTCTGGAGATGTGATAATGCCAACAGTGTATATTAAACACCTAGTTTCTTTAGTGATCAGGGCGTAGAGATATTCATAATGTCTTTTATCCTAATTATTGCTTATGCAGTGACAAAAGCATTCTGTCTTCTCTATCAAGGTTAACAACATCTAAAAGCTAAAGGATCTTAAACCTTAAACTTAAAACTTGTTATTAGAAAGAGGTTTAATATGTTATAAGTACTATACCATATAAATTAAGAAATAAATGACTTTAAGTAATCAGTAAGACTTCGGATCTGGTATAATTTTACTTGGAAATACTTGAGATTTATTTGCCTGCTACAGCCAGAGCTTTGACTGCATTACCTAAGTAATCCACGAGATGGCAGCAGAGAAATGTTCATTTAAATTTATCATCTCCAGAGAGGTTGTTACAGCACACGTCCATAAAAAATAGACTAACCTTTGTAATTTGGTCCTTTCTAAACATAGAGTAGCCAGTTAGAACTTTCAAGTGATTTCTCAGGTCTTTTATGAGAGACGCAATGAGGATTTTATTTTTCTTTATTGATCTTAAAGTCATTTCCTGGCTTATTTTGCAGTGAGAATCAGGTCTAAATGCCTGGAAGTGTACTCGCCAGTCTCTGTGTTCTGTCACACTGAGCATTCTCCTAAGTAATCTTAGAAAATCTGGAAACAATAAACTTTGGAATCTTACTAAGTGTGTTCTTTGTGGTGATTACAATCTGCTGCCACCACCACTTAGGAACAAGCAAGAAAGTGGATGGAAGTGGTTTTCAGGTATTGGGGCCTGGGTGCAGTTGGGGGAGTGGGTGGGGGGTAAGAAGAGACGGAGTGCTTGGGAAAAAAGGATATTTCTATCTAGACTGCAGTTTTCACCTAAACTTGTATTATGTTTACATTGTTGGTTATGTTTTCACTTGTTCACTAGAGCGGGTAGGTGGAGCTAACAATAGACAGTTGCAGACGCTTTTTACTCAGAAGAAATTGTTTTCCTGTGAATGACCTCAATTTTCTAATTTTAGGGTCATGTATTAAGTGATAAAAGGCACAATATTAGTCTGTTCTATAGATAAGATTAATAGCAAATTAATTATCATTGCTCTGTATCATTTATTTCTTTGGATTTCATTATGCCCAAAGCTTGGAGAACTTAATTACACACACACAGGTCTGAATGTGTTTTTTGTTTATGTAAATATGAGATGCTTGTTGCAAACTTTTAAATCATACAGGAATATATGAAATAGAAAACGAAGTCTCTTGTAATCCACTGAAGTAGTTTGTGAATATCCTTCTAGATATTTCTCTAAGTGAAGACAAACATATTTACTTTTTTAAACAATGAGATGATACCACAGTGATACTGCCTCGAAACTTACATTTTAAATTTGCTCTATCAGGGGCATCCTTCCATGTGTAATTTTTGTAAGCTATATCCTATTGCATGTTTGTGACATAATGTTTAATACTAACTCTATTGATCGGTGTTGTTTTTCATGCTTTTTGTTGCTCTGATAACAAAGCTGCACTAAACAATTTTGTGTACTTATCTTTGAGTACTTAAAATCGAACCTTTTGACCAAATAACGTTTTCAAAACTGGGACACCACCGTTGAAATTAGTTATAAAATCCTATGCTTACACTGTAGCCAGAGTGGGCAGAGCTCGTACATTCAACATAGGGACATGTAGATAAATCTCTCCTTGTCTTATTTTTTAAGTATGAGGGTGAAGCCCGTGTTTGAACAGGGGCAGCGAAGGGCAGAAGGAGTGCTTTCCTCCTCTCTAGTTTCATGGTGTTCTCGTGCGTTGCAGCGGTGATTTCCACAAAAGCGCTGCCCTCGCCTCGGTGGGTCTCTTCGCGCCAGCACAGGGGGTTCAGGTGTCGGCTCTTGTCTACACGGCCAGGCAGAATCCAAGTGTGCTCTCCCTAGGGAGCCCCGTTCCCTCCGATTCCTCCATGGTGCCTGAGATCAAGCCGCTGAAGGTCTGAAGTCTGGGCCCCCGGGGCAGGGCGTTGTCGAGCAGGAGGACGGGCCTGTGGACCGCGCGGGCCCGCGGTCGGGCCGGGCTGTGCCTTGGGGCGGCGCGAGACCGCCTGTCGCGGCAGCGTGCTTCTGACAGGTCGCCGTCTGGCGTCCCCAGCCCTGCGCCCGGCTAGCTGCAGCGACTGCCCACGGAGGCGCTAACGCTGGCAAAGTAGTGTTTTGTGATAGGGTTTCCCAGCTAAGGGACTCTTAGTTATTCCATAGGACGCAGGAAAAACGTTTGATACACACGGTGGGAATTCAAATCTGACACAGCAAGTTGTAACATTTCAAATGCAGAACTCCTTTTCAAGCCTCATGATTACTTGATTATTTGATTATTTATTGAATCTTGTATCCCAGTGGCTATAGGAATATAAGCTGAGTATCTGGCTCTGTGTGTGTGTGTGTGTGTGTGTGTGTGTGTGTGTGTGTATCTCTGGGATTGTACCAGCTGGGGAAAAACATCCTGACCTTTATAAGAGCCTAACATTTGCTGGTAAGATCATTAGACACAATTTTTCTTAGTGAATAAGGCAGCCATTTTCTCGTTATTCTTGCATAGTAACTTCTCTTCTTGTTCTGGTTTTGAACTGTGTCTAGTTTGGGGGGCTGAACTCGTAGCTGTGTGTGTATTGTCTGGAGGTCCCTCTTAGCTTCGGAAGGCACTGCGTGCCTTGTTTGTGGCTTTACAAACAAAACAGCGAGGCCCTGCTGGGTAGGAGTAAAACATAAGAAGTTAAGCCACTGCATGTGAACTCTGCACTGCAGACGCTGTGTTTTATATGTTCTGTGTCTCTGTGAAGTTTTAATAGCAATGAGGGCAAAATAGCTTGCTTTGAGTTCATTCATCCAACAAGTTTGCGCTGAGAAATTGCTGTGTGCGAGGCACTGTTCTCGTCACTGTTTTGTGAACAAAACAGACAAAAACTCTTGCCCTCAGGGTAATCAATTTTTAGTGGGTAGAGAAAGCTAATAAGCAAATAAACTAATATTAGTATATTAGATGCTGATCAATGCCAAGGAGAAAAACAAAGCAGGGAAAGGGGATGAGTTGTATTTTTAAGTGGCACAGTCAGGGTCTCCCTCGTTCATAGGGTAAGTAGGATGGCATTTGAACAATGACCTGAGGGAGTGGATAAATGGGAAAAGAGTGTTCCAAGCAGGAGGGGTGGCAAATACTTGGCCAGAGAGGAAAGAGGGCTGGACTATATGGCCTTGTAGGTCACACAGAACTTTGCCTTTACTAGGAGTGACTTGGGGGAGCCATTTAGGGTGTTAAGCAGAAGAGTAAAATGATTTGACTCAATTTTTAAAAGGGTCGTTGGAGCTGCTATGTTAAGAACAGATTAGTGGGACAGGCAGGGAGACCTGTAGGAGTGATTACTAGAAAGAGGTGATGTTGGCCTGCTCCTGAAGTAGCAGTGGAGATGGAGAGTCTGCATATATTTTGAAGGTCTTAGACAATATGAGGGTACTTCAAAAAGTTTGTGGAAAAATAGAATTAAAAGATAATACAAATCTTTCTATGAACTTTTCGAAGTACCCTCAGGATCTGCCTAGTAAGGTTCCAAGAGAGAAGAGAATTTCTAAAATGATTTAAATGAATAGAGAAGCAAGAGAAACTTAAAGAGCAAGTGGGATGGGATCATTAAGGAGATAAGCCTGACAAGGGAGGAAGACTTTGGACAGTGGAAGGAGGCTAAAGAATTCAGGTAACCGGCAGCATCTTGACAAAGTGCAAGGTGAAGACTTTTGACATGATCAAAAGGGCCATGGGATTCTATTATGGTTTAAAGAGTAAAATAGCCCCCATTTAAAGCAGAGCATGGAGAAAAGACCTTTGTCAGCAGTAGTAAGGCTAGTCTGAAGGCAAAGAGTGTTGGGCAAATACAAGAAACTCAACAAAGCTGTGTGAGCGAGGGATAGTTAGGAAAAATTTGTTACAGAAAACAGTGGGGGAATTTGGCAACCGATTCAGTGTTCTGAGTATAGCATAGAAGATGAATTCAGTACTACTCCAAGATTTCTGGTTTGTAGCTTTGAAGAGATGTTGGCATTCTTTCCAATACTTGGAAACCAGAACCAGGGGAAGGGCCATGCATGAAGAATAGGTAATGTGTCTCTTGAGAAACATTTAGTATAGCAGATCTTGTACAAAGAGCAGTAGACAGAGTACGTAAACTCAGAGGATGAAATTACAGTGTAAAGAGAGACTGGGTTTACTAAGGTTAGGTGAAGTAATAACCAAAGAGCAAATGATCTTTTCTTATCGTAATTAGAAAAAGTAAAGGGTGCTCACAGTGCCTTTAGATGATGAAAATCTTCCAGAAGAAGAGGGAAGACAGAAGCCACAATCCAGGTCAAAGCCACCCTGAAAGCCAGCTCAAACAGGATGCTGACAAGCC
Organism: Galeopterus variegatus; assembly: GCF_000696425.1. Lineage (NCBI taxonomy): Eukaryota > Metazoa > Chordata > Mammalia > Dermoptera > Cynocephalidae > Galeopterus > Galeopterus variegatus. Next base: position 68,931 of record NW_007727055.1, read on the forward strand.
AATGGTGCCCTGTGATATCACAAGTTATGTAGAAGTGTTACGTGGGGTCTCAACCCAACTGGCAAGGATGTGAGGGTGTTGTCTTGTACTCCAGCAGGATTGGAGATTATTTTTTCCAACACTTCTGCGAATGAGGTTTGGGCAGAACAGAAAAAGGGAAAGGTGCAGGCATGAATTAAGATGAGGGATGGGGCATCCATGAAGTTCATGTCTATTCTTTTACTATTATAAATAACTAGGTTATGAATGAAACCCACCAATGTTTACTTTAATAAGTTGTATAATTGATATCACTGCTATATAAAAAAGAGGTTTTACCTTTACAGAGAAAAGAACTCCTTGCCTTCAGTCACTGCTTGCCTTAAATTCATTTATTCCTTACTCGACAAAACTGATAGAGTAACTTCTGCCTTACATTTCAGGGGCAGGGGCACATGAAACACCATGAACAGCAAGAGGTTAGAGAAAATCAGATAAGGTATTTTCTGAAAGTAAGTTTTTACAGCACAGAATCAAATAAGGTAGAGATTGGAAAGAGACCTTCAGGGGCAGGGGCACATGAAACACCATGAACAGCAAGAGGTTAGAGAAAATCAGATAAGGCATTTTCTGAAAGTAAGTTTTTACAGCACAGAATCAAATAAGGTAGAGATTGGAAAGAGACTTTTGACCTTTTAAATTTGAGCAGTATCCTTATTGAAACACTGCTATCTGCTAAGTACATTACCACCTATTGTTCCAGGCCCTGGCTTTGTAAGACAAGTGGGAATGTGATGTTTCAAGCAACCTGACCTTTTCCTGGAGTCTTTGTTTCAGCCGGACTGTTGCTATTGCCCTACCCACCCTGCTCTGTCCAGCTTCTGAGCTTTTATTTGGGTGTTTCTGCCATACCACCTTCTTGCAAATATCCCATCCACCCTTAAAAGCCCATTGCAAATGCCACCTGATCCAGGAGACCTTTCATCACCCCCAGCAGTCTGAGCATCTCACCTCTTTGACCTCCATTAGCATCTTTCTGCTTCGTGGACTTTCCCTACCATCATCTGCACGCTTGGATGAAAAGTTCCTTGGGGTCAGGAATTATGTCCATCTTTGCATCCCCTCAAAACTTAGCTCCACATCTTACACATCTCAAACATAGTAGACGACATCTAAATATTTGTGAAAATGAATTTAATTAGTTGAATAATTTCTTGCCTTAGAGCCGCAGAACAAGAGCTAATTCATAGTTGTAAAGGGCTCTGAGTCGTTGAATGAAAGCTGATCTTTCAGCAGATCATAACTGTGCAAATCTGTTAAGTCTATACTTTTGATGAACAGGTTTTGCTGTGTTGCTGAGTTTGTGTTGCCATGACAACCTTAACTTTTGGCACTTTCTGAATTTAGTGTCCTACTTAATTTCCTGTGTTTGGCTCTGAGAGACCATATTGTTCTGTCCCTTTTGCTTGTCTGTATGAATCTTTGAACTGAAAATCATTTATGAATGTGTCTTATTTGCCTTATTAGATAATAAATTCATTAAGACCGGAGACTTGGCCTTATTACTGTTGTGATCCCTGATAGCACCCAAGCGTGCTCTGCACATTTTAGACAGTCAATATGTCAATACATATTTTAGATGAATTGAGAAATCATTGGTGTGCTAGGCAGAAAAGTAGCCACCCAGAGATGTACATGTTCTAATCCTTGAAACCCTTGAATGTGTCACCTTACATAGTAAAGGGGACTTTGCAGATATGACTAAGAATTTTGAGATGGGGAGATCATTCTGGATTTTCCAGGTGGCCTAACGTCATCATAAGGATCTTTATAAGAGGGAGGCGGGAGGATGAGTCAGTAGTAAGAGATATGATGATGGAAGCAAGAGGTTAGAATGATGCGAAGGGGCCACAAGCCAAGGAATGCAGGTGCTTCTAGAAGCTGAAAAAGTCAAGTCATCCCCTGAATGAATGTAGCCCTGCCGACACCTTGAATTTTGACTCCCGAACTCCAGAGCTGTAAGAGAATAAATTCCTGTTGTTTTAAGCCACTTAGTTTGTGGCAATTTGCTACAACAGCAATAGAACACTAATACAATTGGGTAACTCATTTTAATAAGTTTCAAAGACCACTGTGAGAAGTTAAGCAGCAGTCCAGTCAGAGTTACGGTTTTGGCTAGATTCTAGACAATGCTAATTCTAGTAGCACAAAAGGACAAAGTGGGAAGGAAGCATAGACATTATCTTGTTAATTATAGTGTAGTTGCTTTCAGCACTCTAATAAGATAGAGATAGAATTATCTGTAACTAATCCACTAAGTTTGAAAATGCTGTTTATTCAAAAAGCCTACACTGAGTGTCACATGAGTGCCAGGTGTTGTACTAGATGCTGGGCCTTTCCAGCCCCCAGGTCAGACCTCACAGGGGTCTCGATGTGGTTAGAGAGGGCTTGTACATTCTGGTTATCTAAGTAAGGCCTCAGGGAGGACTGAATATGACTTGATTTATTGTGAAGTGGGGAATTTCTATGTTAGACTACATGTCGAAATCCAGAATGGATGGTGTGTTCAGGATCTGTGTGAAGTTCCCATAGCAGTTGTTCTCAACACTGGATGATCATTAGACCCTTTGGCGAAGTTTTTTTAAAAATGCAAGGTGCCAGTGTCCTGCTTTTGGAGACTTTGATATGATAGGTCTGGGGAGGAAGGCTAGGAATCTATATTTTAGAGTCTTTGGTCTGTGGTGCCTCAGAGTGTCAAACATGGCTTACGCATTGGTAATTAAGATTACTCAGTCCTAAACTGACAACCTGGCTTGCTAGGGATCGTACTGCAGGCAGCATTTCCCAATGTGTACTCTTAAGAACACATGTTCCCTAGGGTAGCATACCAAAGCCAAGTTCCTCAACTTTGGAGAACAGCCTATAGTACATTTTCTTTTTGGAGGTTCATGATGGACTTTTGCATACTGAAAGCTCTAAGATGTTCGAGATTAAAAGAATCTATTTAACCCATATTCTCCACACTTATTTGACTATTGAGCTGCCTCATCATGTAACACTAATTAAATATACTGTGCAATATACTCCCTCCAGGGTACACTTGAGAAAACACAAATGTAGAAAAATGGAGGTAGCGATGGCATATGCCTTAATTTAGAAGGTACCAGTTCTTGAGTGGGGAACTCTGCAATTATCATAGACTCACTTATGATGCGTCAATTCACAGGAAAAACAAAGGTCACAATATTTTTTAGTCTGGAGAGTCCATTAGAGTGTAATATTTTTTTTTGTCCTTTTTGAGACCGGCCGCACCGCGCTCAGCCAGTGAGCGCTGTGAGCGCACCCGTCATCCCTATATAGGATCCGAACCCGCGGCGGGAGCGCCGCACTCTCCCGAGTGCGCCATGGGCTCGGCCCAGAGTGTAAGTTTTAAGAGTAACAGAATCGTAACGCTTCACCATGGCGGTCATCTCTGTGCTGAGCCTGGGTGGGAGGGCTGATGTCCGTGGAATGCTCCCTGCTTACCGCATGCCTGCATGTGCTGTCTCGCTTCCATTTACGGCTGCTCCTTGTATCTTCACTACCATTTGAAAGATGAAAAAGTCAAGACACAGTAGTTCAATGGCTTGACTGAAACCAAACACTTAGCAATTCTACGTCTACATCTGTTGTTCCACACAGCACTATGTGTTTTACATACAAGTGTCTCCTTTTATCCTCCCACAAAACCTGCAGGGCAGGAGTTAATGTGAGTGACTTGTCCACAGTCCCTCAGCTCATATGTGACAAATCTAAGACTGTCTCCACAGATATGCCCTCCCCACCACAACCTGTTATCGTCCAACTTCTGGGGCGTCCCACCTTTGCCTTCTCAGGGTGTGGCTAAACATGTAAATGTAGACTCAGTATGAAGTGGATGTACAGAGACAAAGTGTATGACTGAAGAAA
>NW_007727055.1:73378-102004 GCF_000696425.1 Galeopterus variegatus
TATATATATATATATATATATATATATGCACACACAGACGTGAGTCTAGATACAGACCTTGTGTCCTCCTTCATAAAAATTAATTCTAAATGGATCATAGACCTAAATGTAAAACACAAAGCCATAAAACTCCTAAAGATAACATAGGAAAAAAATCGTGATGACCTTGGGTTTGTCAATGCCTTTTTAGATACAACACCAAAGGCACAATCCATGAAAGAAAGGGTTGATGAGCTGAACTTCATTAAAACGAAAAATTTCTGCTCTGCAAATGACAGTGTCAAGAGAAGACAAGCCACAAGTGAGCAGACAAGCCACAAACTGTGAGAAAATATTTTTAAAAGACATACGTGATAAAGGACTGTTATCCACAATATACAAAGTTCTCTTAAATCTCAACAATTCAATTAAACAACCTGATTAAACAACCCGATTAAAAGTGGACAAAAGATCCGAATACACACCTCACTAAAGAAGACATACAGATGGCAAATAAACATATGAAGAGATGTGATATATCATATATGACTAGGGAAATGCAAATTAAATGAGATACCACTACACATCTATTAGAGTGGCCAAAATCCAGAACTCTGACAACACCAAATGCTGGTAAGGATATGAAGTAACAGGAACTCTTATTCACTGCTGGTGGGAATGCAAAATGGTACAGCCACTTTGGAAGACTTTGACAGATTCTTACAAAACAAAGCATAAGACCAAAATCAAGGTGTCAGCTGGGCTGACTTCTTGTCTGGAGGCTCTGGGGAAAAATCAACTGCTTAGCTCATGCTTGTTCTTGGCAGCATTCAGTTGTTTGTAGTTATAAGACCAAGATTTTCATTTCCTTGCTGGTTGTCAGCTGGGGCCTACTCTCAGCAACTAGATTCCACCCGCACTCCTTGCCATGTGGCCCTCTCCATCTTCAGGCCCACAATGCTAAACTGAATCCTTCTATGCTACAAATCTCTGATTTCTTCTTCTGTCATCAACCAGAGAAAACTCTCAGCTTTTAAAGCTTTCAGATCACTAGGTTATGTATGTCTTGACAGTCTTCCTTTCTTGTAGTCACCTGTGCCATGTAACATAATTGAATCATGGGAGAAAAATCCATCATATTCACAGTACTGAAGATTATGCAGGGTATGTATGGAAGTGGGGGCAGGAGGTGGGAAATCTTGGGGACCATCTCCATCTTAGAATCTTGCCTGCTACCACACACCTCTTCTCCCTGAAACTCTGTGATGTATTGAATCTGTGAGCTTTAAAAGCCTTCTCAAGCCTAAATTCCTTTCTGTCCCAGTCTGCCTTTGTCACATATCACCATTCTGTTATTGCCAAACCTCCTTTAAGGAAGCATCTCATTGCACAACTGCCTAAATATTCCCAAATGCCTGCTGAGCCCCATCACGCCAGTCCTCAGAAGCTCCAGCTACTCCAAGTTAGATCCTTGGGGATCCTTGGCCTGCAAACAAATCCGTGTTGTCAGACCCAGGGGAGTACCCTGCTGATTTTCTCCCAGGACAGCTTATGAATATTAAGATATGTTACAATTATTAAAAACAAAGCAAAACAACAAAACTGAAGACAGCACAATTCCCAAACCTACAGTGCCTATAGTTACTTGACTGGATTACTTAAAATCTTAAGAGCTGACAGTCCTCAAATTTCTACCAAGAGACTAGAAATTAAGTTCTTGCAGTCTGCCATCTGGGCCCTGAATGAAAGAGAAGATTGCATCCAATCCTCAGTTCCAGTTTTGTCTAGAGAGAAAAAATAAAAAAAAATAAAAAAGGTCTTTTGTAGACAGAACCCAAGAAATAGTATGGTGTTTTGTTCTAAATTATTGCAATTGCTCATTTGTCACAGAGCCTAGGTGGCCTGGTGACGAGTACTATATAAAATGATAGCCAAAAAATGCTTGTTTCTGACAATGTGCTTGAGTTACTTTTTTAATAGATACAATTCAATCATTTTTTTCCTGTATTTGTGTGTCAGTTATTACTTTTTTTTGTTGATGCAAATAATGAAAACCCATCTCCAACTACCATATCATTAAAAGAGGTTGATTAGGTTATGTCGCCAAAAAACAAAGCTAAGTCAGGCCTGGTTTAGAGGCTCGATAATGTTATCAAGGGCCAGTTTTTCCTTCTCTCCACTTTGCCTTCTAAGGTGTCAACTTTGTCTCAAGTCTGGTTCCTCCTAGCAGTTGCAGGATGACATCCAATACCTTTTAGCACTGTGTGCTTTTATCATTTATATCTGGTGGGAAAGAGAACATGTCCGAACCAATATTCTATACTCATATTTCATGTTTACTGGATCTTATAAAGGCCCCTGGTCATCCCTGAATAATAACAGGCAGGGAAACAGAATGTGTTTGTTGGTTGAAGTCAACAGGATACTGGGGGGAGAGAAAGATAACTGGAAAAAACCCTGGTCTTATGTACAAGATACTAAATTCTATATAATACAATCTCTGCATTAAAAAAAAGTCTGCAAAAAGCATATATTTATGCTTTTAAGGATTTTGGCATATTGTCACTTCAGCAGTAGTCAGATGAAACATTTTTGGCATTTGTATACTTTTTATGGTTTTCATTTAGTTTATATCTAATGTAAAATTTAAGGAGCTTTATGTGCTACCTGTACTTTTGACTACATTTTCCAAGTACTTTCTCCAAGTTGGGAGATGCAAAATGTTGCTGAAATAATTCCACATTCCCTTAATAAATAACATATAGATGTTGTCCACAAAATATTCCAAGAGCATTCTCCTAAAAGGCTGACATTCCTTTGGTCCCTATAAGCAAAGCCAGAGCAGATGGACACAGGGCCTTTCAGCTGTTAGGAAGCAATGGGAGAAGACAGGAGTGGAGCCATGCGCTAAGTTAAGAGTTGGATTTTCTCAAACTAGTACAAACTAGTACTGAGTATTCTCAAAATGTTTCAGTAAATTAATTCTAATATCAGAGAATAACTTTACTAAGCAGAAGAAACTGTAATGTATTTCAAATAAACTAGTTCCCTAAATGGCAAAATTATGGCTTCCTTGATCTAGAGACAGAAGATGAGATCAATCTCTGTTCTCAGGATTGTCACAACTAGGAGATATAAACGCTGTAACTGCTGAGAATGGAGAGTTCAATAAAGAAGTTAAGACCAATACCTGAGATAGAGCTGGAGCAATATATATGCAAAGGACCTTTCATGACAGCAGGTGTCTCTCTTTCTTTCTGATTAGCACACATCTAGAAACCTTCAAACTACTAGGTAGTGACACCTGACAGTGAGCAAGACCTTTTCTTTCTGTAAAGCATATCTGTCAAATAAAAAAAAAATTTTTTAATCAAACCAGTCTTACCTATGCTCTTTACAAAGCTGTAACATAACAGGGATTTTTTTCAACAAAAAATTCGTATCTGGGCTTTGCTATGTTACAGTTTTCCCCTAAATGACATTAACTCCTTTATTACGCTTATGTGGCTGTAATGTCCCAATTATGCCACTTCGTGCCTGTGTAGCTCAGCAGCTTCTGCAGACAACGAATGGCAGGTGAAGGCTGAGGTCTCACTCCCAGGGCTGACAAACTACAGCGTCAAGGGTACGAGTTCAATGTGAGAAGATGATTTCCCAACATCTTGCCCTTAACTCCTAGAACTTCCTCTTCAATACTTCTTGGAGGTCTTATAAAAAATGTACCTCATCTATTTCCTCCAGTGGGATATTTTACCTGGGTTATTATCACAACTATTTTGCTACGTGCAATGAAATTAGCAGAGATTCCATTTGCTGAAATCATATGTAGACGGCAGTGCTCTCTGCCTTATTACCAAATAAGTACAGCGTGCCCTTCAATAATTCTTTAAACTCTCAAATGCCTTGGAAATAATATGCTGGAATATTACTGAGCTGTGACTGAAGCACCATTTGTGCTAAATATGACAGAGCTCAAATGATATTCCTCTATAAAAGTTCAAACTACATTAATCTTTTAGGGAGGCTCATTGACTGGGAAGATGGCTCAGATATAAAATAAAGACACTGAGGGCTCATTGAGGAGAGCTTTTCTGGTCAGGATTTCTAGGAACAAGTGCAAGGTAGGGTCCATGGGTTAACCCTTTACAATTAGGATGTGAGCGAGTGAATGCAATTCCCAGGCGAGAGGTTAAATAACACACTTATTTCAATATGAGGAAAAATGAGCTCCCAGGTCTAAGAAATGTAAGTTATAGGGCAGGTATTAAACAGCTGAGACAAAAAGAGAATATTTTTATTGTTGGGAATCTGAACAAAAATGCTATGAGAATTCCCAAGTGGGTGTTATGGTTCCAGCCCTTATCCATATTGCTGTTTAAAAGAATGGCCGACTTCCTATTCAGTCTCTCCAGTGTCATTTTTTTCAGTCATTTTCACTTATCTTAGGGCTGCACAAACAAGAAAGGATTGCATGAATGTTGTCTTCTCTTCCCGAGGTTCTAGATGTGGCCAATCAGTCAGTAAGGTAGTAGTAGTAGGCATCAAGAGGTAAAAATGGGTAGGAGATTTCATTAGCATTAACAAAAGTAGTTTGAATATAACTATGTAATACTATTCATTTTTTTAAAAAACAACTTCTCTATTAATATTATTTTTTATGTTCTAAGATGTTGTTGTGGAGCAGTTGGTGGGGAGGTAGAGGGGAAGGGGAAAGGAAATAGGGTGAGAGGGCCAAAAAGGAGTGGGGGCTTGGTCGAGGCCTGTGGCACACCCCTCATTCCAGAAGGGAGCCCAGGGCGCTTCCTGTGGCAGCTTAGTGGTCATCGCTGGGCTGGTTGCAGTTGTCAGAGGTGTGCGGCTGAGGCCCTTGGCCCCCCACTGCCCCTTATTTAGTTTTTTAGTGCTGTTTTTTTTAATGTTAACATTTACTTGTACATGTATGTGGAGTACAGCGTGTTGTTTCAGTACATGCGTGTACTGCACAATGATTTACTTAGGGTAGATGGCATAGTTTTGTACCTGTTGTTCTGCCACCACTTCTCCTTCCCCACCTTGATGCTCTTCCCCTCCTAGCTTTTGCTAACCATTATTCTACTCTCTACTTCTATGAGAACCACCTTTTTTTTTAAGATTCCATATATGAGTGAGATGATGCAGCATTTGTCTTCCTGTCTGACTTACTTCACATGTTATGGTTTTCAGTTCCATCCAAGTTGCTGCAAATGATAGGATATCATTTCTTACAGCTGAATAGTATTCCATTGTGTATATATACCAGTACTAGTTTTTCTAAAACGTATGGAACATTTAAAAACACTGCTGTTTTTTAGAAACTATAGGAGTAATATATATTCAATGCATAAAATATACGACAGTGTGTAAAAATACAAAGGAAAAGTCATCTGTTATCATAGTATCCAGAGAAAACCATCACTAACATCATGTGTGTCTTATAGTCTCTCTTCTCTAAGGGCAGACATGGCATCGTTTTACAGACTGCTTTTTCAGTTAACAATGTAATGTATTTCCCCACACCAATAAATAAGCAGGGGAAGGAGCTCCCCCGTGAAAGAGCTTTATGTTAACCTTTTATTATAAAAATTATTATAGTATTATTTATTATAAATGTAATATACACTTTAAAAAAGAAAACGTAAGCAATGCAAAAATGTCTAAAAGAACGTAAAAATCACCTGAAATTCTATCACCCAGAGACAACCCCATTTTGGAAAATATTCTTTGCTATATCATGGTGATAAGTGTGTTCCCCTTAATTCCGTAAGGTGACCAACTCCTGAGTCACTTATGGAATTCCTGGAATCCACAAGGACACAGTCAGAAAACCAGTGGATTGGTGAGTAGACAAGACCTATTTCAGCAATTTCGATAAGTAATGATGAGAGTCTGAAATGAGTCAGAAAAGACACTAGAAAGATATTGATGAGGGTGAGCCAACGTGATATAATGATAAAAATCTTAGATAATCTGGCTCTGGAGAAGGTGGGGTATGGGCAGACTTTGAGGATGTGAAAAGGAAAAGAAACTGACCTCATTTCTATTATTTCACCTTTCACTCATCTATGTTAGCCGACAAGGACCTTCTTGCTCTGGCTGGGATATAACAGGCGTACTCCTGTCTTTGGGCCATTTACAATAGCATTAGGAGGAGTGCAATACTTATGAATAAGTCTTACTTCAACAGCTCTGGCTGTTCCCTCTGCCCCGAATGCTGTTCCCACAGATATCTACTGGCCAAGCTCTTCCCTTCCTCCAAGTCTGCCCATAGCCCACCTTCTCCATGAGGACTTCCCGGCCAGATCATCTAAGACTGTAAAATATCCTCCCACACTACCATATGGACCCTCCTTGCCTTACTTTGTCTTTTTGTTTTTTTATAGCACTGATCACCTTCTAACATACTAATTTATTTACTTAACAGTGTTTCTTGTTTGTATGTCTCCTCCCAGCAGAATGTAAACTTCTTGAGGATAGGAAGTTTCATCTGCTTGGTTTTCAAGTACCGAGAATAGTTTCTGCCACATAAATACCTGCTCGATTAATACATGTTGAATGAATTAATTAAATAGTATTGGAGAGTTTGGGGACTGCTGCATTGAAGGGTGAGATGACGAGAGTGGCAATGGGTAAGAAGAGAAGAGAGGAAACATTGGAGAGTTATTACAGGGTAGAATCTATAAGACTTAGTGAAGAATGAACCAAAGACGTCTCTAAGATCCTGTATGAGAACGATTCCCTGCCTTTTCACTATCGAATTGTCCTGTCACTTACTTTTCAGTTTTTTTGGTAACTTATAGACGTAGCTTACTAACTTAGAGAGATTCATAGAACTAGGTTACAAGAGTTTATTATTTTTAGGTTAAATATATATTGAATACTTAGAGCCAGAACTAATTGACCTATTGATTTGAGAGACAAGACAGAAAGTCCATTTATCTACCAAGTCCTGATTTTCCATGTCAAAAGCATCCCTACAATGTTGGTTAGCTGCTTCCAGCTACCATCAATAGTATTTCAGGACTGGATTTTTCTAAATAAGGATTAAGGTAGAGATGTTGATTTTAAGATACCAATTAATGCAATGATAATAGAAACCAATATTGTAAATAAAGATTTTCTATTACATGAGCTTATGAGACAGGACATTGACTTTGCCATTCAGGCTCACATATTACAGTGAAGTCACTTAGTTTTTCCCCCTAAAACATTTCTGTTTGCCTTTGAGTCTTGCCTGTGGCACTAAGATGGTAAAGAACATCCCTGCCTAGATTCCTCACTGTCAGTGATATGGTGTGGCAGTGCTAATAAGCTACTTGATGAAGGGTAAATATTTTATAATTTTTTTCTGACTTGCATATGAAATAATCTACTCTGCTGTAGTCTGTAAGCTTCACTTGCTCCCTGCCCTTTGAAACCCCAAATACTTGCACTTAGATGCTCAAAAAGCCAGTAGACGAAGCTGCAAATGTTTGTATCCACCCTGGAATGATGAGTCCCCTACAACTGCAAACCCCTGTGGCACACTCCAATACTTCACACTTGACACACCTCCCCTTTTTCTTTTTAAAAATACTTGGATGTAATTTTTTTAGCCATTTAGAACTTTTATCTACATTTATAAGAAGAAAAATATAAATCCAATAAATTGACTAAAATATTCCTACAATGACTCCACAACCATGTCTGATCCTTCTGAATCATATGTTAATATCATGTCTTCTTCACAGAGTATCAGTCTCTGGGTCATGAAGGTCATCAGCAATGTAGCGTTTCTTTTACTTTTTGTATTTTTTTAATAGACTTTATCTTTTATTTATTTTTTATTCTTTAAAATTTTAATTTATTTTTAATTGTGCATATTTGTGGGGTACAGCAGTTGTTTCAGTACATGCATATATTGTGCAATGATTCACTTAGGGTAGGTAGCATATCCATCACCTAAACATTTATCTTTGTTGTGATTATGGTCAAGATCCTCTTTTCTAGCTATTTAGAAATATACCATATAATATTATTAGCTATAGTCAGTCTAGAACTTATTCTTCCTTTCCACCTGTAACTTTGTATCCTGTACCCATCCATCCACCTCTTCCCTTTTCGCCTCTCCTCTTTCCCTTCCTGGCCTCTGGTAACCATTATTCTGCTCTCTACATCTATGAGAACCTCTTTTTACCCCTCTTTTTGATAATAGCCATTCTAACCGGCGCGAGATGATATCTCATTGTGGTTTTAATTTACATTTCTCTGATGATTAGGGATGTTGAGTTTTTTCATACACCTGTTGGCCATTGGTATGTTTTTTTTAGAGAAATGTATATTCAGGTCCTTTGTCCATTTTTATGTGTACAATATAATATTTCTAATTATAAGCACAGAGTTGGACAGCAGATCTCTAGAATTATTCATCTTGCAAAACTGAAGTTTTACATTCATTGAACAGTAACTCTCTATTTCCCCCTCCCCCCAGCCCCTGCAACCACCATTTTACTCTCTGCTTTTATGAGTTTGACTACTTTAGATACCTCATATAAATGGAATCATGCAGTATTTGCCCTTTTGTCACTGGCTTATTTCATTTAACATAATGTCCTCAAGTTACATCCATGTTGTCATATATGACAGATTTTCCTTCTTTTTTTTATGGCTAATATTCCATTGCATATATATACCAAAATTAAAAAACGAATTACAATGTGATCCAGCAATCCAGCTTCTGAGTATTTATCCAAAAGAATGAAAATTAGGATCTTGAAGACCATTTGTACCCCCGTGTTCATTGTAGCACTATTCACAATAATCAAGATATGGAAACACCGTGAATGTCCATTGACAGATGAATTGATACACTTTTTCTTACATTTCCAGTCAATAATACCTTCTCCAACAGTCAGGTTTTCCATAGGAGTTTTGCTTTCCCTTAAACTTTCATTCCCCTTCTTCTCTCCCTACCCCAAATTTTCCATAAGGGCATCTTATTGCTCTGATTACTTCAGCCACAAACATAGCAATTATCCAAGATTCCACCATTGTCCTCACTGGCCATATTCAGTTCCATCAGAAACCTTATCTATAAATATCTTTTAAGATATATCTCTTCATTATACCTCCAGTGTGACCACCTTCATCTTCCTAACTGCCTTCAAAGGAGTCTTACTTCTTCAGCTATTGATCCCTTTAACCCATTCTCTACAGGGCAGAAAAGTGACCTTCTTTAAATATCAGTTGGATTGTATTGATCTCTGTTCAAGCCCTTCAGTGGCTATTTCTTTTTTTTTTTTTTTTAAAAGATGACCGGTAAGGGGATCTCAACCCTTGGCTTGGTGTTGTCAGCACCACGCTCAGCCAGTGAGCAAACCGGCCATCCCTATATAGGATCCGAACCCATGGTCTTGGTGTTATCAGCACCGCACTCTACCGAGTGAGCCACGGGCCGGCCTCAGTGGCTATTTCTTGTGTGCATCCCCTTTAGAATATAGGTCCTACAAGACAAGGACCTTTCTTGTTCACCATTGTATTTTCAAGGCTTTGAACAGTGCTCAGTACCTAGTTTGTGCCCAATAAATAGTTTTAGAATTAAGAAAGTTTGATGACATGTTTTTTTAAAAATGTGAGGTCTTCATCCACTTCATGCATCTTTTTTGGGGATCATAACAGTAGGAGTTGGAACAGACCTTACAGATTATCTGGTTCAACCTCCTTTTGTTTGTTTTAGCTTCTGAAATCTTTATTTATTTTTGTTACAAAAATTAATTTTGTTTCTGTATACTAGCAATGAACAATCTGAAAATGAAATTAAGGGAACAATTCCATTTACAATAGCATTAGGAGGAGTGCAATACTTATGAATAAATGCAACAAAGAAAGTGCAGGACATCTACACTGAAAACAATAAACATTGTTTCAAGAAATTAAAGAAGACAAAAAAATGGAGAGATGTCTCATGTTCACATATCAAAAGACTTTATATACACACACACCCATATATATGTACACACACACACACACACACACACATACTTTTTTTGGCCACAAAAAATGTCTTAATACATTTAAGAAGACTAAGATTATAGAAAATACGTTCTCTGACCACAATAACAGAAGGAAATTTAGAAAATTCACAAATGTGTGGAAATTAAACAACACTCTCCTAAATAAACAATGGGTAAATAGAAAAGTTACAGGGAAATCAGAGAGTACTTTGAGATAAAAATCAAAGCACAACATACCAAAATTTATAGGATGCAGGGCTCATGCAGTGCTTAGAGGAAAATTTATACTTGTAAACACCTACATTAAAAATAAGAAAAATCTTAAATGAGTAATGTAAACTTCTACCTTAAGAAAATAGTAAAGGAAGGGCTGGCCCGGTGGCGCACTGCTACAGTGCGCCGCTTGGGAGCGTGGCGGCGCTCCCACCGAGGGTTCGGATCCCACATACAGACCGGTTCCCGCTCACTGGCTGAGCGAGGGGTGGGCGCAGCACTGAGGGTTGCGATCCTGTTGCCGGTCCCGGTCCGGTCCGGGCACGACACTGAGGGTTGCAGTCCGTTGCTGGACATGAAAAAAGACAAAAAGGAAAAAAAAAAAAGAAAATAGTAAAGGAAGAGCAAACTAAACCAAACGCAAGTATAAGTAGGAAATAACAAAGATTATAACAGAAATATATGAAATAGGGAATTAAAAAACAATAGAGAAAATCAACAAAACCAAAAATTGATTCTTTAAAAAGATCAACAAAATTTACAAACCTTTATCTAGACTGACCAAGAAAAAGAGAGAAGACTGAAATTACTAAAGTAAGAGATAAAGCAGGGGCATTATTATATTGACATCACGGTTTTTTTTGTGGTGGCAAGATTTAGTTTCTTTCTCTTGCTTGTTTGCATTTTTGTTCTACTAGTGGGTTTTGCTCTTTCTTGTGTATTCATGGTAGTGATTATTGTTTTGCAGATTCCAGATGCAGGACTTCCTTAAGGATTTCTTGCAGGGCTGGTCATTTGGTGGTGAACTCCTGCAGTTTTTGTTTGTCTGGAAAATACACTATTTTCCCCTCATTTCTGAAGGATAACCTTGCTGGGTATAGTATTCTTGACTGGCAGTTTTTTTTTCTTTTAGTATTTTGAATACATCTTCCCATTTTCTTCTGGCCTGCAGAGTTTCTGTTGAGAAGTCTGCTGTTAGTCTGACAGAGGCTCCCTTATAGGCAACTGATGCTTTCCTCTTGTTTCTTTTAAGATTCTCTCTTTGTCTTTGAGCTTTGCCAGTTTTAATATAATGTGTCATGGAGAGGATCTTTATGGGTTAAATCTGTTTAAGGATCTTAGAGCCCCTTGAGACATGAAGGTCCATGTCTCCTATACCTGGGATGTTTTCCATTATTACTTTGGTAAATAAGTTTTCCATGCTGTTTCCTGTCTCCTCCCCTTCTGGAACACCCATGATTTGAATATTTGCGCACTTATGGATGTCCACTAGCTCTCTTAGATTTTCTTCATTTTTTTAAAATTATTTTTTCCTTTTTTTTGGTCCACATGAGTTATTTTGAAAAGGCTATCTTCAAGATCAGAAATTGTTTCTTCTGCTTGTTCTAGCCTGCTGCTTAAGTTATTGGCTGTGTTTTTTATTCATTGAGTGAATCTTTCAGTTCAATGAGTTCTGCTACATTCTTTTTTAAGGTATTAATCTCTTTGTAAATTTCTTCCTTCATCTTCTGGATTTTCTTTTTTCTTTATGGTGTCTGAGTCTTCTTGTATCTCAGTGAGTTTCCTTAAGATTGTTGCTCAGAATTCCTTTTCAGTTATTTCAAGGGTTTCATGCTGTATAGGGTCTGGTATTTGAGAATGACTGTGTTCTTTTTGTGGTGTCATATATTTGGGGGTTTTTGTATTTCTAGTATCTCTATGTTGATGTCTGGTCATCTGGTAGAGCAGTTGGTTCTTCTGTTAACTCTGGTGTGGGCTTTGAGTAGAGAGATATCCCCTGCTTTATCTGGTCTCTGCTGGTGACTCTCCTTGTGTTAATGCAGTTGAGTGTCTGGTGGGCTGCCTGCATGTTAGCAGTGGTTACTGCTGTAGTGCCCACCACTTTTGCAGTAGCTGTGGCTATGGGGTGGCTATGGTGGACGGCCTGCATGGAAATGGTGTTTTTGGTGTGTCCCTTGCCTGCTTCTGGGTGAGAGATGCTGGCCTTGGCTCCTACCTTAGGACCCTGGGTGTGCTCTCTTGTCTATTTCTGTGTCGAGGGGGCTTCTGCTTAACCTCCTTTTGTATATAATTCTTCAGTGTGCTCCTGGATCAACATTTTGGAGTTGCTGTATTTTGATGATAGTCCCTGCTTTGGGTTCCTATCTGATCAGTTTGCAGGTCCTGGGGAATCACTATCAACAGTATTGCTTAGAAGGGTTCTTTTATCATTTTTTCCAGAGCTATAGACCTTATTCTGTCCTTC
Source organism: Galeopterus variegatus (assembly GCF_000696425.1). Classification (NCBI taxonomy): domain Eukaryota; kingdom Metazoa; phylum Chordata; class Mammalia; order Dermoptera; family Cynocephalidae; genus Galeopterus; species Galeopterus variegatus. The sequence continues at coordinate 85,823 of NW_007727055.1, forward strand.
ATCACTGTGTATTCAAATTAGTGAGACAACATTGTAGCTCAGTCTCCTTTTGGTTCATCTTCTTGCAGTTTTTGTTAATAGGATAAATTTTGCCATATTTTTATTAGTCTGCTATTCTTCTACTTAAGAATATACCATATGATCAAATTTGAATTCCTTTGCTTGAAATTAAGGAGCAAGAACTAGCTTGTTGTTTCTCAGTTCTAGCCTTACAATAAAGAGGTGTTGTTCCCACCTTCGTTGGAGGTATTGCCGTGACACTTTCTTCATGATCAAGGTCAAGACATTATCTCAAAGACCTAATTTCTAACTAATCCACTTCACATACTTACCTGCATTTCTTTAGCTGTTTCTTATATACAGAGGGTCATAAGTGGAGCCTAATTGGCTAGTTTTTCTTAAAAAGTCTGGGATAACAGAGTGGATATCAGAAAATTTATTTTCAAATGGGTCTAGTTCTCCTGGGGTCTCCTAGGTCTTCTGTGGAGTAGAGAGCATGTGGATTTATTTACTGGGCCTTCGAGATACCGGAATAAACATATCTCTGTTAAGAAGAGCAGCAAAAAAAAAAAAAAAAAGAAAAAAGAAAAAAAAGTTAAACTTTTAGAAGTAGAGAGTAGAATTGTGGTTACTAGAGGCTGGGATGGGGCGGGGGAAGAGGAATAGGGACAGAGGTTGGTTAATGGACACCATATCTCTGTTAAGAAGAGCAGAAAAAAAAAAAAAAAAGAAAAAAGAAAAAAAAGTTAAACTTTTAGAAGTAGAGAGTAGAATTGTGGTTACTAGAGGCTGGGATGGGGCGGGGGAAGAGGAATAGGGACAGAGGTTGGTTAATGGACACAAGATTACAGCTAGATAGGAAAAATAAGGTGTAGTGGTGTACAGTAGTGCTAGACATCTATAATTAACAGTAATTTATGTTATGTTTACAAGTGACTGGAAGAGAGGAGATGAAATGTTCTCATCACAAAGAAATGAGAAATTTTCATGATGATGAATATGCTAATCACGCTGATTTGATCATCATAGATTGCATACATGTATTGAAATATAACTCTGTACCACATAAATATGTACAATCCATATGTGTCAATTAAAAAATAAATATATTTCTTTAAAAAAATAAAAATAAAATAAAAACACTAAAAATAAAAGTTAAGAAAAGAAAGAGAAGCAAACGTTATTTGATGCCAAAACAAACAAACAAACAAACAAACAAAAAAAAACAAACTGAAAAAGCAGCTGTCCAGGCAAGAAAGGGGGTTAAGGTCAGATGTACTGTCTGAAGTTAGGTCTTCATTGACCCCAGGGCAATGTATTTGTCATATTTTTCCAAATAAGAAGTGAAATTCAGGAAAGTTTAGAGTGTACAGACACCTCTTTAAAAAGCTTTTATAAATGTTTGTGTGTATTAAAGTATAATATGGGCATTGGCAGATTTTACATTTTTCTATGGACTATGTGGAAGCAACTCCCCAATTTGTAGATTTGCTAAAGTGCAACCTGGAGTCACGGATATCGTGAAACTGTCATTTGGACGTGAGTATCTGAGCTGTGAAAGAAGGACCTCAATAAATACTTGTTATGTGAGTAAACTCACCTTGTTTCCCAAGGAGTGGATCTCTTGGAGTGATAGGAGTATCATTACCTAGTGAGTTTTGTTTTCTTCAAAACACAGTCCCTTGTAGTCCTGTGCTACTGTTCTAGAATATTCCTAAGATCTAGAAGGTCAGAGGATGCTTCCCCTTGGGATATTGTGGCTCTGCTCTGATGGGTTTGGTCATTAGAGCTCACCATGCCAATTTTCTAGTGGATACGTTTTGGTTTAAAGAGATATTGGTACTTGGACTTTGGGTATACTTTGTACTCATGGCCTTGGGACTTGCTTATCACACAGCCATTTTGAGGATCACTCCTGTTAAAACTGATGATGGTCCTCCAAATACTGGGAAACATGCTCTCTTTCCTTCTTTGCCTCCCTTAAAGCCTAATAAGGATATAAATCATTCTTTGTCATCAAACAATTTCTGGCTTTGATAAGTCTGTGATTTGGCTCCAAACCATATAAATATCAATACACAATTCCTGGTTGGTATATTGAAATTCTAGGTTGTCTCTTGAAATACTTCACAATGGTCTTCCATTGTAAAATTGAGCTAAATTTTTCTAAACAGCATGCTTTGAAAGTACTGCACGGAAATGTAGCTTTAAATGTCAACATCTCAGCACATTTAGGTGGATCTGTCTACTGGCAGGGCAAAAATAATCACTTTCTTTAATCTTTAAAACCAGCTGTTCACAGACATTAATTGCCATGTCACTTACACTCCTCGAAACAGTATCATTTGACAAAGACACACATTTTAATTTGTTTGCTGCGTCTGGTCCTATTACACTTGATTCCGGCCATTGTTGCTGGTGAAAGTCTCGGCAACTGTGGGTAGCCTGGCATTGTTGTGCAAAATATAGTGATTTCCAAATAGGACACTTTGAGAATAATTGCATTCGTATGATATTGATTTGAAATATGTCTTTTTTAGTTGAAATCATCACATTTTCAGTAAGGGCAAAACAGAACTCAGTGCTAAATTGCTTTTTTATGCACGAATGTATTTATTTTTTAAGTCAGGTCTCTGAATGATCTCCAGGAGGAGAGCTGCTGACCTCCAGGACTGTCCATCATCTCAGGTTGTTATGGGAGAGAGAAAAATCCTCTACATTGTTGTGTTCAGGAGTCCCATGCTAAGCAGCTTAGCCTATAATATAACTAACACACCAGCCCAGTAGGAAAGTCTGAGTGTGAGTGGGACAGATTCCAGGACAGAAGAGGAAGCAGAAGGGAGAGCTAGAAAAGCAACTTTATTTATTTAACTCTATTAAATAGATAAAGGCTTAAGCCTCATTGAGGCTTCATTTTCCAGTGTGACTAAAATAAATTTATAAAGGCATTGGCGATAATACTGCACACTTGTGTTTTATTCTCTTCTTTTCTCTTGTAGTCATGTTAGCAAAAGCAGATAGATGCACAGAATAGCAATTTTCAGTGAGACTCTACCAAGTGGTCTTAGGGCTTGGCAAAGGGTCCCATTAGGAGATCCTTGAGTGTTGAGCAGGAATTGAATTAATAATCTGTGGTTTTCATTGTGCGGTACAAGTACATTTTAAATCTAGACATAAGACTATCATATTCTAGAAATCCACAGAATGGTTGGTATGGAGCAAGTAGAAATCAAGTTCCTTGCTGCTAATATTGAGTACAACTGAATAACTTTAAAGTTATATTTAAACTATCCAACCCAAATTTTGTTATTATGGGGAAGATAATGATTTTGATTGAATACGTCAATGCTTGTGTGCACAATCCTATGTAGACTTTTCTGTGATCTTATAGGAAAAAAAATTGGATTTTTATTGTCTAACCACAGATAAACTAAAAACTAAACTGAGATTAGATTTTTGTTTTCTAGATCTGTGTAGTAGATTACAAGGCTTCCTTTTCCAGTGTGAATAAAATAAGTTTATGGGGGCATTGGTGATATGAATAGTTATAGCAGAACTTGAGTACTTTATTGGTTATGAGAGTAGACTTAGCATGAAGTGCTTGAAATTTCCCTCTACAATTGCTATGCTGACTGTTTCTTATTTCAGGAATTAATTTACTACTAAATTTCTAGTGGGTTTTAAAACAATGGCTTACCTTTTAATGAGAAAGCTGAGAAAATAAGGACTTTCTTAACTGAAATGTCACCCCTTTAGTTCCCTTCTTGTGCTATACCAGGTCTTTTCATCATCTAAGCTCTAGTCACAATTACTCACCCTTCCATAAATAGACTTGTGCCCAAAAGGAGACAGACAAGAGAAGCATGACAATGTGTCTTACTGATTAGCTCTCTCTTTTCTTTCTCTGTTATCTTTTTTTCTATAAACCTCAACTAATTCCTTGGCTTCAGCAACCACCTCTTATGTTGACCATTCTCAAATCAATTTCTCCAGCCTCTACCTGTATTTTAAGTTTCAGTTCCCAATTCTCATTTCACAGGAATCTCAAATACCTCAAATACAACATATTTAAAATCAATTTCATTCTCTTCCCCTCTCCTCCACCTTCCAATCCCTCTCCCATCCTGTTCCTCCTTCTGAAATTTGTTTTTCATCTAAAGGCTTACCACCCACCTACTTACTCTTCTCATCCTTATATAAAACCTCTCTCGTCTCCATTTCTGGTTGCTTTCCAAATCCAGTCAATTTTACATGGTATCCTGCATGGCCTGGTTAACTGAGCCTAAATATTATTAGCAAACACTGACACATACATGTCATTTCTACATAAATCACTGAAAGGCCTCAGAGCACCCTATGTGTGGAAAACAACCATGATACACCTTCAGTGCTGTAGGAGTTTTTATGGTGTACAGAAGAAACACATGAAAGAAAAGCAAAGCATGTAGGCTCTTCGAGGGAAAGAGCTTGGAATGCTCCCCCCACCTGGGCAGCTCAGGCAGTCACCTGGCTGAGGTAGTCTCTGCAAATTGGGTGTTCTGAGAGAGATGTGGCAGTTCTTATTGCCTGAGAGAGGAGCATGTCAGGACAGATAGAGGGGAGAAATTGACCTGAATGTGCCAGTTATAATTTAGCAGAAGCACACCTCTAGAGTAATTCACCTCCAAAGTTAATGGACTGTTAACTGAGGAAGACATTTTTTGTGTGTGTTCTTGAGCGTGTCTACCATGCACTGAGTCACCAACTGAGGCAGCTGAAAGTGGGGAGGAGGGACAGCCCCAGAAGTGGACCCTGCAGAGAAACCCAGAGCCAGGACAGGTCCGGCCTAGAGGTTGATCTTAACAGAAAAAGAATGTCTCAAGCCTGGTTAAGTTAATATAGTCTTATGTAGGTTGGATAGAAATAAGTGTTAGTGACAGAATTGATGCTCTGGAAGCTGTTGGAATCCTGTTCAGAGATGACAGGGTGCTTTGGTGACTGAGCCAGCAAGTGACTATAACTGATGGACAGGGCAGTGTTTGGATATGAAAGACAGTGTTAATGAAACAGGCTAACTAGAGTCCATGAGAACAGACTTAGCGTAAGGTGTTTGCAGTTTCCTTCTATGATTGCTCTGTTGACTATTTCTTACTTCAGTAATGAATTTAATACTAAATTTCTTGTTGAGTTTACAAGAATCACTTAACTTTTAATGATTGGCAGAATTCTGTTCCTTATTAGAATATCACAGGGCATCAACTTTACACAAGCCTCATAGATGCATTTATTGCATTTGGTCTTTACAAATGTTATGTGAAGTAAGTACTGCTGTTACCTCCCATCTTACAGTGATTAGAGCTGAAGTTCAGAGGTCTGATGTCCTGCCTGAGTCGTGCAGCTTGTGCATGGAGGAATCAGGATGGAAACTTCGGCCTGCGTGACTCCTGGTCTTTGCTTTGCGCTGCCTTGTATGACCTCCTGAGTGGGAGTGCGCCGTGCTGCATAGTCATATCATACCTTGTCTTCTTCTGAACTTACGTGTATATAGTTACTAGGTGATTCATGAGGTTTTTCTTTGTTTGTTTGTTTTTAAATATTAGGATGTTTTACGGGGAAAGGAATAGGAGAATCATTAAAGGGAAATAAATGCTGGAGATGTAAAAAGTTTGGTTACAATGGTTCAGTGGCTTCACTCTGTTTATCTGACATACAAATACTAGGAACATAGAGTGAGGCAATTCCTTGTAGAAGGCAACTGTTAAATGGACAAGGATGCGGGGGAAACATCTGTTGTACAAAATTACTTGTGAAGTACTTGTAATAAATAGAGTTATAAAGTAACCTTTGGGTAATGAAAACAAACTTTGATACATTGAAGCTTTCTTGGTAATGCAAAATTAGTTGACGTTATCTTTAGTTTTATTTGGAACAGTTTTAAAAGTTATTTGCCAAATTTGCTGTTACTTGAATATTTTTTGATGTTTTTCTATATTTGCCTATTCCTGTCTAGTTTTCAATGCTATTTACAGTGCCAGGATCCCTTTTTGGTAATTATAGCCCCTTAAAATCCTGGAGTAACTTTAAAAAAACAAAAAACAAAATAAAAAAACCCCTAACGGCAGCTTGGGATCCCAGCAATTTGGGGGATGCTATTGATGTAATTGTGCCAAGTAAGGCAGAATATGAAAACCTTTTACCTGCTTCTGAAATGGGCATTTAAAAAGGCTGATCATCCTTCCTTGGTATTTGTGGAGGATTGCTTTCAGGACGCCCCCCTGTCCCCCACCATACAAAAACCTGAGGATGCTCAAGTCTCCCATATAAAATCGATGTAGCACTTGCATGTAACCCACACACATCCTCCTGTATACTTTAAATCATCTCTAAGATACTTACAAAACAGGGAACTTCAGACAGTTTGTGGAAAAATGGAATTAAAAGATAAAAATAGAAAATATAAACTTTATTTCTCCACCCAAACTCTGTAAGTTCAAGACTCTATTGTAAGCAATGATGCCAGCCATTTAGGCCATCCTTAAAGAACTGAGAGTCCTGGGAATTTAACTATGTCACAGTCTTTCTTACGTTATTAACTGAAGAAAAATCTTTAAAGATTTCTTAAAATTAGGAAGCAAGAAGCATTCAAAGAGAGCCAAATCAGGACTGTAAGGTGGATGCCTAATGATTTCCATTGAAACTCTCCCCAAATTGCCCCGTTTGATGAGAGGAATGAGCAGGAGCATTGTCCTGGTGGAGGAGGCCTCTCTAGCAAAGCTTTCCTTGGCATTTTTCTGCTAAGGCTTTGGCTAACTTTCTCAGAACACTCTTATAATAAGCAGATGTTATCCTTCTTTGGCTCTCCAGAAAGTCAACAAAGAAAATGCCCTGAGCATCCCCAAAAACTGTTGCCGTGACCTTTGCTCTTGACCAATCAGCTGTTGCTTTGACATTGACTTCCACCTCTTGGTAGCCATGGTTTTGATTGTGCTTTGTCTCCAGGATTGTGTTGGTAAAGCCATGTTTGATCTCCTGTTACAATTCTTTGAAGAAATGCTTCAGGATCTTAATCACACTTGTTTGCAAATTTCCATTGAAAGCTCTGCTCTTGTCTGCAGCTGATCTAGGCACAACAGCATCCATAGAGAAGAAAGTGTGCGCAACTTTAATTTCGCAGTCAGAATTGTGTAAGCTAAACCAGTTGAGATGTCTATGGTGTTGGCTGTTGTCTCTGCGGTTAATCGTCAGTCCTCTTCAATGAGCGCACCAACAAGATTAATTTTTTCCTAAAAAATTGATGTGATTTGTCTGCTGCTATGGGCTTCATCTTCAATGTTATCTCATCCCTTCTTAAAACAAGTTATCCATTTGTAAACCGCTGATTTCTCTGGGACACTGTCATCATAAACTTTGTAAAGCATAAATGATTTCACCATTCTTTCACCCACGCATCACCATAAATTTGATGTTTGTTCTTCCCTCACTTTTAGCAGAATTCATGTTGCTGTGGTAGGGGCTCTTTTCAAACTGACATCTTATCCTTCTTAGTGCCTCAAACTAGATCCTGTTCAGTCATGTTATAACAAATTAGTATGAGTTTATTTTGGTGCAAAAATTTTTTTGCAATCCATGCAGTTTTTTCATAATACCCATTTCCATGAACTTTTTGAAGACTCTTCATTCCTAATACAATGTAAATTCTATGTAAATAGTTATACTGAAGAAAAAGTCTGTATATGTTCGGTACAGCTGCAACCATCCATTTTTTTCCCCCTGAATTTTCTTGATCTCTGGCTGGTTAAATCTGTGGGTGTGGAACCAGTGGATATGGAGGGCTGACTGTATATAAGAAAGGTGGTGATGATGGTTCACAACCACGTGAATGTACTTAATGTCACTGAACTGTACACTTAAAAATAGTTAAAGTAAATTCTATCTATGTTATGTCACCAAATTAAAAAAAAATAATGATTGGGGAAAAAAAAGAGGAATACTGCATCCCTAATCTTGGGTACTGTCACCTTCCAGTATTAGTCAGAGACATCTCTCCTGGGAGACCCCCAAGAGTGCCCAGGGTTCTGAGCACTGGCGAATCTTGACTTTTTAAAACATCTTGATGCTCTGGTCTCCCTCATATCCATTAAAAACAGATAAAACACATACACAGAATTACGTGAATTCTCAGTATGAGGAAGAGGTTATATAGAGAAGTAAAAGATGAGGGTATGTTCTAAACAGGATGACAATTGGGTTGGAGAAATAGTTTGCGAGTATATCCACACATGTGCACTCGTACAACTAACACACCACACCAGGTTGTTAAGCAGAAACTGATTAATGTTGGCCGTAAGGGTTTAGGAGATGAGCAAGGGAGAGGATCTCCAAGCAATAGGTCTGTCAGAGAAGAATTCATGAAAAAGGTGAAACATGAGTCGGAGCTTGAAAGATGAGCAAGATTTAGACTGCTGTAGAGTTCATCACAATATGCCAGACAAATTGTAACTGTATCCAAAAATACATATTTTCTTTCTTGGGATAACCTCATTCTCTCTCTCTTTTTTTCCCCGTATTATCTGTACTTCTTCATTTATAAATCATTCAATAATTTATTTGTTGAGCACCATGTGACTGTGCAAAGCCATGCATTGGGTACACTGTGAACAAAATGGACAAGATCTCTGCCCCCATGGAGCTTACAGTCTAATGAGGGAGACAGAAGATAAATAAAATGTATGAGTAAAATCTAGTTATAGTGATAACGGCAGAAAAATAATTGAGAAGAAAACATAAATTGCTGGGGGATGTTGAAATATGATAAGGTGGCCGGGGGAGGCCCCACTGAGAAGATGAATTTTGAATAAAGATCTGAAAAAAGTGCGGGTGCATGTGGGAGAAGAGCATCTGGGCAGAGGGTCCTGCAAGGATTGAGACCCTCGTGTGGAAGTGTGCCTGAGAGGTTCAGTGTGGCTGGAGGCAGGGGAAGGTAAGAGTGGCGGAGATGAGACACTTGAGGTCATGGACAGCCCCACCACGCAGGGTCTTATAAGTCAAAGTAAAGACTTTGAGTGACATGGGTCACTTTGCAGGTTCTGAGCTCAGAAGGAACAGTCTGTCTGGGTTGCAAATAAACTGGTCTAAAAGGGGCTGAAGTAGAGAGACCAGTTAGAAGGTTACTGAAGTAATCTACAAGGGAGATGATCTTAGAACCAGAGCGGAGACAGTGGGGATAATAAGTCCTTAAATCCTTGTATTTTATTATGAAGGTGATGCTGATAAGATTTTCAGATAGACCAGATACAGGAGGTGAAAGAAAAGTGGAGGTAAGGCTTTTGACTTAGGTGACTGGAAGGATAGAATTGCTTTCAATGAGATGCAGAAGACTGAAGGAGGAGTTGTTTGGGGGAGAATTTCACCAGCTTATTTTGGACGTATTGACTTTGAGATATTTATTAGGCATCCGTTGGTGATATAAAGTAGGTGGTTGGATATATGGGTTTGTCCTTCAGGGGAGAAATTCGGATTATAGGTATAAATTTGGGGCATAGGACGTATTTTCAGTCATGTGTCTGGATGAAAGAAAATAGAGAATAAATGTAGATAGAAGAAGACAAAGGATTAAACTCTGGAGTTTTCCAATGTTGCAAGATTGTGAAGATAAAAATCTCTGGAGCAAAAGAGACTTCTTTTTTTATTATATTTATTTTTTAAATTAACGTATACAAATTGTTCATGTTTATGGTGTACAACATAATGTTTTGATATATGTATACAATGTGGAATAGCTAGATCACGTTAACATTTCTATTACCTCACATACTAGTTTTTTTTTTTTTTGGGGGGGGTGAGAACACTTAAAATCTACTCCCTGCTATTTTCAAGTGTACAATACAGTTATTAACTATAGTCACCATGTTGTACAATAGATCTCCTGAATTTATTCCTCCTGTCTAATTAAAACTTTGCATCCTTTGGCCAATATCTTTCCAAACCACCCAATTTCCAGTCCCTGATTACCACCATTCTACTCTCTGCTTCTACGAGTTTGAGTTTTCAAATTCCACATATAACTGAGATCAGGCAGTAGTTGTCTTTCTGTGCCTGGCTTATTTCATTTAACACAGTGTACTCCAGATTCATCCATGTTGTTTCAAATGACAAGATTTTCTTCTTTTTAAAGGCTGAACAATATTCCGCTGTGCACATACAGCACATTTTCTTTATTCGTTCATCACTTGATGGACACTTATGTTGATTCCATATCTTGGCCATTGTGAATAGTGCTGCAGTAAACATGGGAGCACAGATATCTCTTCAACACACTGATTTCACTTCATTTGGATATATATCCAGTAGTGGGACTGCTGGATTATATGGTAGTTCTATTTTAAATTTTTTGAGGAACCTCCATACTATTTTCCATAATAATTGTACTAATTTACATTCCCACCAACATAGTTCAAGGGTTTTCTTTCACTACATCCTTGCCAACACTTATTATCTTTTATCTGCAAAAGAGGTTTAGAAGGAGCAGGTATAAAGGGATAAAATCTAGAGTGTGTGGTGTTTGGATCACTGGCAACTTTGAAAAGAGTAGTTTCAGTGAGGCAGTGGGAGTGAAAACCTAACTGACATGTATTCAAGAGAAAATTGGAGTGGAGGGATTGGAAGGAACAGAGTTCCAACAACTATTTCAAGTGTTTTTGCTGTAAAGGAAAGGAAAGAAAAAGAGCAGTAGCTGGAAGAGAGAAGTAAGATCAAAAGAAGTTTCTAAAAAGTTAATATGGGAGAAATAACTGCAGGTTTGTATGCTGATGGGAACAATCTAGTAAAGAGGAAAAATTAATGATGCAAGAGAAAGAGGAATAATTGCTGGAGAAATAAAATAGCCTTGTATGAAACATGAAGTTGGATTTAGGGAACAGATGTAGTAATCCACAGTAACCTGAGAGAAGGTAGATAGAGTACATGCACATTCAAGAAGGTAGGTGGCAAGACGTGATCACAGCTGTTTGCACATAATTATCTCGTCACATTTTAATATTTATTGTCTGTTTATTTTAAAAAATCCTCTATGAACCTCCTTGAAGACAAAGACTGTTACTGCATCTTTGTACATGGTCCCATGCCTAATTTACAATAGTCACTCACCAAATGTTTTTTGAATGAATACATGAAAATGAAAAACTCAATATTTATGGCTTTGAATATGACATAATTAAACTAAAAACTAGGTTTTAAGTATTATAAGAAATAAATAAAATGGAATCTGGTATTTTTAGTCCTTCTCCATAAAACTGGGGAAGCTGGTGTTAGCAAGACATAGTATAATGCAATTTTTACTCTCAAAAAAAGTTTTCATGATTATCACCTAAGAAGATTTTGATAGGAAACAACTTTTTAAAAATAACAGCTTTATTGAAATATAATTCACATACCACAAAGTTCACTCTTTGAAGTATACAATTCAATTTTTTTTTTATTTTTATTATATTCACAGAGTTGTACATCTATTACTTCTATCTAATTCTGGAACATTTTGTCACCTCAAAAAGAAACACCATAGCCATAATGCTTATTCTTCTTGCTGAAGCCCCTGGCAACCAGTAATCTACTTTCTGTCTCCATATATTTGCATATTTTGGAAATTTAACAAAAATGGAATTATACAGCTTGTGGCCTTTTGTGTCTTGTTCTTTTACTTAGCATGTTTTCAAAGTTCACCCACGTTGCAGCATGCATCAAAACATTACTTTTTATTGCCAAATGACATTCCATTGTATGGATATACACATTTTGTTTATCCATTTATCAGCTGGTGGACATTTGAATTGTTTCCACATTGTAGCTATCATCAATTATGTTACTTTGAATATTCATGTACAAGTATTTGTGTGGACATATGTCTTTAATTCTCAATCCATTACAGCATCAACCCAAACTCCACAATCTCATCTAAGTCTTAGCAGCTCAAAAGCCTTAAATCTGATCATTAAATAATTTAAATTAGATATGGGTGAGGCTCTGGTGATAATCATTCCTGGGATGAAATTTATTTCCACCTGCGGATCTGTGGAACTGGAAAACAAATATTTTTCCTTTCCTTTTCTTTTTTTTAATTGAAATGTAATTGATTGTATATATCTGTGGGGTACTGTATTGAATATCAATACCGTCTGCAATTAGTGATGCTTAAATCAGGACATTCAACTTTACACAATGTAATCGTTTTTTGTGGTCCTTTACTAATTTCTTGCTACCCACCACTTCCCCTCCCTATTTCCCCCCTCTGGTGGCTTCAGTTCTGTTTTCTCATTTTGAAAGTTCAATGAATTATTGTGATGGTTGTATCCTTTCTTTATTTTTACTTATTTATTTATTTATTTTAGCTCTCACTTATGAGTGAGAATATGTGGCATTTCTCTTTCTGTGCCTGGCTTATTTCACTTAACATAATTTTTTCTAAGTTCATCCGTGCTGCTGCGAATGGCAGAATTTCATTCTTTTTGATGGCTAAGTAGTATTGCATTGTGTATATGTACCACATTTTCCTTATCCAGTCATCTGTCCGTGGACATTTAGGTTGGTTCAAACTCTTGGCTATTGGAAATAGAGCTGTGTGTGATAAACATGGGAGTGCAGGTATACCTTCGACATGCTGATTTCAATTCCTTTGGATATATGCCCAGTAGTGGGACTGCTGGATTGTATGACAGTTCTATCTGTACTTTGAGGAACATCCATACTGTTTGGAAAACAAATTATCTGCTCACAAAACACAATGGTGGGACAGGCATAGGATAGTGGTTTCGGACATTCCTGTTTAGAAAGGGAAGAAATGGAATGAAAAAAGGAGCCAGTGGTCTCAAGCAATTTAAAAATTCAGTCAGCAAACTTCATTAGGGTTCAAGGCCTAGGAATAATTCGCTGTAGCTTTCGGTTCGTTTCTCTGGGCTCTCAGCTCTGCCCTCTGAGTTATCCTTTCCTTTTCATGAAATGTAGCACATCTTTGCTGCTAAATAATTTTATCAGCCTGTTTCCTGACTGTAGAATTTGGGGTGTCTGATAGCCTTCTTTCATTTTGTACTCTATTTGTCCTTTTGGGTCCAAGATGGCAGTGTTTCTGCTTCCATTTAAAATTCTCAAAACCTTGCAGGTCTCCAATATATGTCACGTACACTGGGGATCACTCCATTAGACAAGAGGGTCCTCCAAACTCTTCTTAGATAATCCTGTCTTTATTTTCAGCTTCTCCTGAAATGGCTAAAGGGATTTGTTAGTCACATAGTTAATCTCCTCAGAGAGTCTTTTCTATGACATATGACTAAATACTCTGACCTTTTGATTGTTCTGAGGTATTAGCAAAAGTTTGTGCATCTGCACATTCAACTTTTTCTCTCTGACAGTGAATATCTTAAATTTTAGCATCTTTTGCAATCTGAAAATTCTGAGAATTCCCCAGATCATCAAGTCCTAGTTCCTTTTTGCTTAACAGTTTTCCCCCTCAGTATACCTACCCTCTATTAATAATGATTTAGGTACTCTCTAAGGCAATATATGTTTTCTCTGCCATGGCTTCCTTATTTCCTTCTGAGGCTTCACTAGCAGAGTCATTAATATCTGTATTGGTACTAATGGTCTGTTCAAGACTATCTTGATTTTTCTATCATGCTTCTTAAAATTTTTCTAGCCTCTGGCCACTGCCTAATTTAAAAGTCACTTCCACACTTTTAGGTATTTGTTACATTAGCACCTCACTCTCATCACCAAAATGTGTCATTGGTATTATTTTGCTGCTATAACAAATTACCTCAAACTTAGTGGTATAAATCAATACAAATTTATTGTTTGCAGTTCTGAAGGTTAGAAGTCTGACACAGGTTTCACAGGGCTAAAATTAAGGTGTCAACAGCCTGATAGGGTTTATGGGAGAATATGATTCCTGGCTATCTTAGTCTGTTTTCTGCAGCTATAACAGAGTACCACAGACTAGGTAATTTAAAAATAATAGAAGTTTATCTCAAGTCAGGCACAGAAAGAGAAATACCACATGTTCTCACTTATTTGTGGGAGCTAAAAATAAATAAACAAATAAATAAATAAACAAAGAAATAAAGGGTGTGGCGGGGAAAGAAGACACAACAATCACAACAATTCCTTGAACTTGTTAAGACAAGTGAACAGATATGATACGGGGGAGGGGAGAGGGAAAGAAGAATGGGTAAAGGGACATGAAAATCAACTACAATGAAATTAAAATGAAAGTAAATGAATTACAGTGAAGTTAAAATGAAAAAATGAAATAAAAAAATAAGAAGAATAGAAGTGTATTTGATTCATGGTTGTGGAGGCTGGAAGGTCCAAGAGCATGGTGCTGGCATCTGACGAGGGCCTTCTTGCTGCTTCATAACATGGTGGAAGGCATCACATGGCAAGAGGGCATAAGTGAGAGACAGAGAGAGGAAGTCAGGTACAACCAATCCTTTTATCAGGAGCCCACTCCCATGATAACCAACCACTTCTTCTGTAACAGCATTAATCCATTCATGAGACAGAGCCCTCATGACCTACTCACCTCTTGAAGGTCCCACCTCTTAGTACTTTCAGCATGGCACTCTCAATAGGTGTTTTGGAGGGGATATTCAAATCATAGCACTTGTCTTTTCTAGCTTCTACAGGCTGATTACCTTCCCTGGCTTTTGACCTGTTTCCTCCATCTTCAAAGGTAACAACAGTGTTGAGTCCTTCTCACACGGCATCATTCTGACTGCCTCTTTTGCTCTCCTTCCACTTTTAACAACTCTTATGATTACATTGGGTCCATCAAGATCATCCGGTAAAATCTCTCTATTTTAAGGTCAGTTTATTAGGAACATTAATTCAGTGTACAAACTTAATTCCCTTTTGCCATATAACCTAACATATTCACAGGTTCAGGGGACTAAGACATGAACATTCCGGGGGTGCATTATTCTGATTACCACACTAATTTATTCTATTCACTTTTTGTAGATCTATTCAGATTTTCTAGTTCTTTTCGAGTCAATTTTAGTAGTTTCCATCCTGCTAGGAATCTATTTCTATTTTTTTTTTCTGGAGAAACTGAGGCTATCACCCCACATTGTCTAATGGCAAAAAAGATATACATTGAGGGAATTTGTCTATTCCATCTAGATTGTCTAATTTGTTGGCATACATTTACTTATAATATTCCCTTATAATCTTTTTCATTTATGTAGGGTTGATAATAATGTTCTCTACTTTTATTCTTGGTTTTAGAAATTTGATTTTTATTTTTTTCTTCTATCACTTTGTATAAATGTTTGTCAATGTTTTTAATCTTTTCAAAAACCAACTTCTGTTTTTTTTTTATTTTCTCTATTGATTTTCTATTCTCTATTTCATTTATTTCCACTACAGTCTTTATTATTTTCTTTCTCTGATTGCTCAAGGTTTAGTTTGTTTTTGTTTTCCTAGTTTCTTAAAATGGATGGAAAATTACTAAGAGGAAACATGAAGAATAGGGAGATTCTTGCTAAACTGGCCTAACAGAATTCTCACTGGAAGCAGACCAAGGAGTGAGACACCAAGAGTGGTGGACGAGGAACTTGATCAGATATCAAAGGTGAGGTGCTCTCACTAAACTGACTTAGCAGAGTTCTTGCTAAAGGCAGGCCAAGGTCGAGCCTAGTTGAGAAAAGGACTTAGAAGAGCCGAAGTGAAGTTTCATCAAGGAGAGAGTCTGTCACTGAAAATGTCTTAATTCCTTTTTCTTTTTTGTCAGCTTGCCAGTACAGGGATCGAACCCCTGACTTTGGTGTTAGAACACTGTGCTCTAACCAACTGAGCTAACTAGCCAGCCACAATGTCCTAATTATTCTACTGCCTTCTGGATTCCATGGCTTCTGATAAGAAGTCAATTTTTAATCTTATTAAAAATCCCCTGTATGTGCTACGTTGCTTTTTTCTTGCTGTTTTCAAGATTCTTTCTTTGCCTTTGGCTTTTGACAGTTTGACTATGATATGCCTTGGTGTGTATCTCTTTGAGTTTATCCTACTTAGAGTTCCTTGAGCTTCTTAGACATTAGTTTTTTTTAAAATCAAATTTGGGGGATTTTTGTCTGTTATTTTTTCAAACATTCTTTTTTCCCCTTTCTCTCTCTCTCTCCCCTCCCTCCCCTCTCCTCCCCCCTCCCCTCCCCATCCTCT